>NC_053430.1:64745491-64982477 GCF_007990345.1 Gossypium hirsutum
CCGTCAGTACGTGAGTCAGAACCTTTTAGGGATTGCAATGTAGGAGGTGAGGTGGATGTTGCCAAATCCACCACTGCCACAATTGCACACTCTGCTCCACCTGCCACCTTACTCCACTATGATGTATAATAATGAAAACTACTACCATCTCCATGGATGTTGATGCATCCATCCGCAGCTGCCTCGCTCCATTCAGCTAGTTTTTGTAGCTATTTTTTAATATTTTTAATCTTTTTAAAGTTAAAAAAAATATTAAACATAATTCTTCAAAACAATATTAAACATAAAACACATGATTTTTCTATAATATATTATTACAATTTCACCTTTGTAATATTAAATATACATGAGTAAAATGATAATTTTATATATGGGCAAGGCGGAATGGGGACTGTAACAGCCCAAAATTGACCCTAGTCGGAAGTGGTTTCGGGACCACAAAACCGAGTCATAAAAATAATTAATTTCCATATTCTATGCTTATTATGTGTGTACATGAGTATGTGGAAGTTTCATTCTCCAATTTTGCCAATTGCATGAGAAATTATTAAATAGGGATCGATATGAGACATGGTGAAAATATGATAGGCTAATTTAAAATGGTCTATTAATGCATGTTGTGAAAATGATGGGTTGCATGTCAAATTACCCAAAATTTGAGCTAGTGGTTGGCCATGCTATGGGTGGAAACATGTTGGAACATGTTGGCCTAGTGAGGTATGTAGGAAAAAAATAAAATAAGGAGTATGGGTAATAAAGAAAGGAAAAACAAAAAATGAGTGGTTGTTTCCCCCCCATTGCCGTGAGCTAAAGAAAGGAAAAGAAAAACTTGTTCATCCTTTTTCATCCTCTTTGACCGAAAATTCTAAGGGAGGAGAAGGAGTTCTTGCTTCATGTTTGTTTGGAAGAGAATTAGGAGGAAGTTTGGCCATGCATGTAACTAGATTGAGGTATGTTTGATATTATTCTTTGAGATTCATGTATATTTTAAGTTGTAAGTTTGAATCTACCTAGCCATGGTTCAAACTTTGTTAAATGATGGAGATGATATTCGGCCATGCATGTTACATTCTTGGTTGTATTTTGATGTTTGATGTTGTGGTGATGAGGCATGAAGATGAGTTAAGATTCGGCCTAGGTGGAGTTTGTGTTAATGCCATTGCATGCTAAATATGAAGCTTGTTAATGATGCATGTGATGGTGGATTGATGATTCTTGAATCTTTTTTTTTTAGCATTTTTGAGTGAGCACATATGTGCATTGGTTGCTAGATGGGGAAGAATCGGCTAGCAAGTTGTGTGCTAAGGCCGAATATAATTTTGTAGGTTAATGAGTAATGCATGTGCTAAATTGATGGAAAGGGAGAGGATGCTTTACTAGTGTATAAATGATATAAAGATTTTAGAAATTATTTTTTGGTTAGGTGTATGTATGATTAGGTATATTCGGCCATATGAGTAAATATATAGATGATGTTAAATTGATTATGTATAATGGCCATATAGGGTACACATTGTGATATTACTTTGATTCACTATAATTGATCAAGTGGGTGATTAGTAAGGTGATTGCCGAATATACTAACATACATATGCATGTGTAATTGGATTGTAAATATTTAGCAAGGCGGTTAAACTAGTTGATTTATTGATTAAGCTCAAGGAGTTAAAGGAGGAGAATCGAGCAAAGGCAAAGAAAAGATCATCGAGTAGCCGAGTTGGAACCATCTTACCCAACACAAGTAAGTCATTAAGCATATCTTTGGTATTGATTAAAGGATCGTAATACCTACACCATTGTGTTTAATGAGATGAAATGTATACAAATGAATATGTAAGTAGAGATGAAATTTGTAGAATGTAAAAGGAAGTGAAGCCTATTGAGTGGCTGGTTTTCGACACTAAGTGTGCGGGCAATAAGTGTTCACGGTCATGAGATTGGCACTAAGTGTGCGGGTTTAAATTGTACACACTAAGTGTGCGAGTTTAAAGTACATGGCACTAAGTGTGCGCGGTTGATTATTAAGCACTATGTGTGCGAACCCAATATATATTTTCTATAAATTATTTACATTAAGGGTGCGACTTTACCGAGTCGATTTTGGACAGCGGAAAAGGTAAGTGTGCGAACTTGAAATGCATGGCACTAAGTGTGTGAGTTTAAAGTGCATGGCACTAAGTGTGCGCGGTTGATTATTGAGCACTATGTGTGCAAACCCAATATATATTTTCTATAAATTATTTACATTAAGGGTGCGACTTTACCGAGTCAATTTTGGACAGCGGAAAAGGTAAGTGTGCGAACTTGAAATGCATGGCACTAAGTGTGTGAGTTTAAGTACATGGCACTAAGTGTGCGCGGTTGATTATTAAGCACTATGTGTGCGAACTCAATATATATTTTCTATAAATTATTTACATGAAGGGTGCGACTTTACCGAGTCAATTTTGGACAGCGGAAAAGGTAAGTACCTTGAGTTCATGGCTAATAGGCGCTATGTTTATATTCGGAGTTGAGCTTGGTAAGTTTTGAACCTATGTGACGATTATAGTTGAAGTCACGTACATAAGGTTCATTGTGGAATAGGTGAAAGTTCGTTTAATTGTATGATTATAACGAAAATAAAATGATGTATGAAAGGCCAATGTAGGACTTGGTATGAGATTGAACCATAGGGTTTAAGGAACTATGGTATAGTTTGGTATGGATGGAGTACTTAACCTCATTTCATTGTTTCCTGTTGTGATAATTTTATTAATGGATGGTTGTGGAATGCTTATGGCTTACTGAGTTATATACTCATTCGGTGTTTGCTTGTCACCTATTCTAGGTTTCTTGGACTCAGACTTTTTGCGTGATCGTGCCGTCGTCGAAGTCATCACACCGGCTAGCAACCTTTGGTATTTTCTTCTTAGTTGGTCTAAGAGAACATTTCGGCATGTATAGGCTAATATGTTTTGTTGAAATTTGGTATGTAAACTTTTAGCCATGCGAAAATGGCATAATGTTCGGTTGAATTTGGTTCTAATGTTGGGTCGTAAGTCTTGGTAATACGATTTTTATGCCATATGTCATGGTTGATTATTTTGGTGTTAAAATTCATGATATGGCAATAGTATAGTAGGGGGATGTTTGACAATGATTAGCCTTTGGCATGGCTAGTCATGATCATAATTTGTGATATGTATGACGAATCACTAGTTAGATCAAGGAGAAATCACGAAATGGGCATAGTTGCTTTCATAACAGATGCTGGCAGCAGCAGTGACGTGAGATTGAAAAATCACTAAAATAGTAGGAGTGGATTAATTGATGAATAAATTATGTATTCGAAGCTCGATGAGTTTATTTTCATATAGAAGCAACAAAAGATCATATGGACAGTATGTTAAGAGATATTTAGGTTCTCGTGAGACAGGGCCAGAACGGTTTCTGGATTCCCTGTTCCGACTTTGGAAATTCATTATAAATTAACCAGAGACAATTAGGAGTCATACCATATATGGATAGATTCCTCTCTGAGTCTAGTTTCTATAGAAACAAACGGCATCAGTATTGAAGCTCTGTGCAGGGAGATATCCAGGTCGTAATGCGCAAAGGTCAGTGTAGTCGATCCCTGTAACATGGGAGAATTTGACTAATAAACTGTACTAATTGGCCTTACCAAAAATTCTAGAAAAAAATATGTAGATGGGAATATGAGTCTAGTTTCAGGGAAAAATCAAGAAACTGATTTTCAAGTTGTGAAACTCAAGATATGATTTTTAAATCGACTAGTACGCAGATTGGCAGTGTCTGAGAAATATTTTTATAAAGGGTTTAAAGTCTGCTAACACCTCGTGTTCGACTCCGGTGTCGGTCTCGGGTTCGGGGTGTTACATTTGATTGGTATCAGAGCCAGGTTTAGTCGGTTCTAGGACTACCATAGCACGTGTGAGTCTAGCTATACATGCCGAATGTTAATGTTTAACTGTGTGATGACTTCTGACGGTTAAAATTTATGTTTTGATTAGTAAATGGATCCCGGTGTAGAGAGAACCTTGGCGGATGACATTGAAAGTGTAGCGGCTGCTCCTGCACAAGGGACACCGCCTGTTGAACCTCAGTCATCTGCGAATAATCAAGGTGAGGGGGCTAAACAAGCCTTCTTTACCATGATGAATGAGTGGGTCGCGCAGTATGCCCGAACCAATCCGGCTGTCCAACAATTCCCAAATTTGAATAATCCACCCCCGGAGCCAGTAATGCCATCAGTTACTGATCCTGTGAGGCTGAGTAAGCCACCTGTAGACTTGATTAGGAAGCGCGGGGCTGAGGAGTTCAGGGCCATAGTTACTGATGATGCTGAAAGGGCCGAGTTCTGGCTTGATAATACCATTCGGGTATTTGATGAACTGTCATGCACACCCGATCAATGTCTAAAGTGTGCTATATCCTTGTTGCGGGACTCAGCCTACTATTGGTGGAGGACCCTGATTTCCATAGTCCCAAACGAACGAGTAACTTGGGACTTCTTTCAGACGGAATTTCAAAGAAATATATTAGTCAACGGTTCATTGATCAAAAGCGTAAGGAATTCTTGGAACTCAAGCAAGGCCGTATGACAGTATCTGAATACGAACATAAATTCGTAAGACTCAGTAGGTATGCCCGGGAGTGTGTAGCTGATGAGGTTGCTATGTGCAAAAGATTCGAAGAAGGATTGAATGAAGATTTAAAGCTACTAATGGGTATTTTGGAAATAAAAGAATTCGTAACACTAGTCGAACGAGCCTGCAAGGCGGAAGAACTTGGAAAGGAGAAGAAGAAGGCTGAATTTGAAGCTAGAGACTACCGTAAAAGATCGACGGGTAAAGCTCCGTTCTCAGCCGTAAAGAAGTTCAGGGAGGACACTAATAAGTCGAGGACGACTGCGGGAATTTCCATCAGAGCAAGACCATCGACGGACTCCCGAGCTACTTCGGTAGCTAGTGTGGGCAATAATCGTCTAGAGAAACCTGAATGTCCCCAATGTGGAAGACGACACATAGGTGAATGTTGGGGTAAGTCTATTAACAGGGCCTGTTACGGATGCTGTTCGAAGGACCACTTCATTAGAGATTGCACGGAGCTTGATGAGAAGAATAAGATTCAAGGTGCAAGACCTACTGGAGTGACAACTAGAGGTAGACCACCGAGAATTTTAGGAGGTAGGGGTGGTAGTCAGAGAGGGGCCTCTGATACGGCTGTTCGAGCCGAGAACCGCACTCCTGCTAGAGCATATGCCATCCGCGCACGAGAGGAGGCATCCTCCCCTGACGTCATCACTGGTACCTTCACTCTCTTTGATACTAATGTGATTGCATTGATTGACCCTGGCTCTACTCATTCATATGTATGTGAAACCTTAGCATCCAGTAAGACTCTACCTGTTGAGTCTACTGAGTTCGTAATTCGGGTGTCAAATCCCTTGGGTCGTTACGTGCTTGTCGACAAAGTCTGTAAGAGATGTCCCCTAGTAATTCGAGGTTCTTGTTTTCCGGCGGACTTGATGCTTTTGCCGTTTGATGAATTTGATGTTATTCTTGGTTTGGATTGGCTGACCGCGCATGATGCGGTTGTGAATTGCAAAAGCAAGACTATTGATTTGAGGTGCGCAAATAACGAGGTAATCCGAGTTGAGTCTACGGATTTGGAGGGGTTCCAGCCGTAATATCAGCAATGTTGGCCCAGAAATATGTAAGAAAAGGGTGCGAAGCATACCTTGCGTATGTACTTGATGATAAAGAATTAGAAAAGAAACCCGAATCTGTGCGGGTGGTTTGTGAATACCCGGATGTTTTTCCTGAAGAATTACCGGGTTTACCACCTGTTGGGAGGTAGAGTTTGGTATTGAGCTTGTACCTGGGACTACACCGATTTCGATAGCTCCGTATCGTATGGCACCAACCGAGTTAAAAGAGTTAAAATCTCAGTTGCAAGAATTGACGGATAGAGGTTTTGCTCGACCAAGTTTCTCACCTTGGGTGCACCAGTATTGTTCGTGAAAAAGAAGGACGGAACCATGAGGTTGTGCATTGACTATCGTCAACTGAATAAAGTGACGATAAAGAACAAATATCCGTTGCCGCGCATCGATGATTTGTTCGACCAACTGAAGGGAGCCTCAGTGTTCTCAAAATAGATTTGAGATCGGGCTATTATCAGTTGCGAATTCGAGATTCGGACATACCCAAAACTGCTTTCAGAACGAGGTACGGTCACTACGAGTTCTTAGTGATGCCGTTTGGGCTCACTAATGCCCCTGCAGTATTTATGGATTTGATGAATCGGATCTTCAGACCATATTTGGATCGGTTCGTAGTTGTGTTCATTGATGACATCTTGGTCTATTCAAGAGATGAGATCGAACATGCTGAACACTTGAGATTAGTGTTGCAAGTTTTGCGGGATAAGAAGTTATATGCTAAGTTCAGTAAGTGTGAGTTCTGGTTAAGAGAGGTTAGCTTCTTGGGTCATGTGGTATCCGCATCGGGTATTCGAGTTGACCCGAACAAAATCTCAGCCATACTTAACTGGAAACCTCCGAGAAATATTACTGAGGTTCGGAGCTTTTGGGACTCGCCGGTTATTACCGACGATTTGTCAAAGGTTTCTCGATGATAGCCACACCAATGACGAAGCTACTTCAAAAGGATGCTAAGTTCGAATGGACGGAGAAATGTCAGAAAGGCTTCGATCAACTGAAAACTCATTTGACTGAAGCTCCAATTTTAGTGCAACCCGAATCAGGCAAAGAGTTTGTCATTTATAGTGACGCATCCCTACTCGGGTTGGGTTGCGTATTGATGCAAGAAGGTCGAGTTGTGGCCTATGCGTCGAGACAATTGAAGCCACACGAGAGAAATTATCCAACCCATGATCTCGAGCTAGCCGCCATCGTATTTGCTTTGAAAATATGGCGACATTATTTGTTTGGCGAAAAGTGCCATGTATTTTCGGATCACAAAAGTCTCAAATATTTGATGACTCAAAGAGACTTAAATCTGCGACAAAGACGTTGGCTTGAGTTGTTGAAAGATTATGAGCTTGTCATTGATTACCACCCGGGAAAGGCTAATGTGGTTGCGGACGCCTTAAGCCAAAATCGCTGTTTGCTTTACGAGCGATGAATGTGCACTTGTCTGTTCTACCCGACAATGTGTTAGTAGCTGAATTAAAGGCCAAACCATCATTGATTCATCAAATTCGTGAAGCTCAGAAAGTCGACGATGAATTGGTTGCAAAACGGGCTGAATGTATTCCGAATATGGAATCCGAATTTCAAATTGATGAGGACGATTGTTTGAGGTTCAGAAGTCGTTTGTGTGTTCCAAGAAATTCGGAACTCATTTCGATGATTCTGAACGAAGCCCATTGTAGCCGAATGTCAATTCACCCGGGAAGTATGAAAATGTACAACGATTTGAAACGTCGATTTTGGTGGCATGGTATGAAACGGGACATCTCCGACTTTGTTTCGAGATGTTTAATATGTCAACAAGTGAAAGCGGAACATCAAGTGCCTTCAGGATTACTTCAGCCGATCATGATACCCGAGTGGAAATGGGATCGAGTCACAATGGACTTTGTGTCCGGACTACCATTGTCAACAAGTAAGAAGGATGCGATTTGGGTTGTTGTTGATAGACTGACTAAGTCAGCTCACTTTATCCCCGTGCGTACGGATTTTTCATTGGATAAACTAGCCGAATTGTATGTTTCTCAGATTGTGAGATTACATGGAGTACCTATTTCTATCGTGTCGGATAGAGATTCGAGATTCACCTCGCGATTTTGGAAGAAATTGCAAGAAGCTTTGGGTACCAAGCTGCATTTTAGCACCGCTTTTCATCCCCAAACCGATGGTCAATCCGAGCGGATAATTTAGATACTCGAGGATATGCTGAGATGCTGCATCCTTGAGTTTAGTGGTTCATGGGAACGGTATGTACCTTTGATTGAATTCGCTTACAACAATAGTTTTCAATCAAGTATTAAGATGGCACCTTACGAGGCTTTGTACGGTCGTAAATGCCGTACACCATTGTTTTGGACCGAGCTCGGTGAAAGTAAAATTTTCGGAGTTGATTTGATTAAAGATGCCGAACAGAAAGTAAAGGTAATCCGTGAAAGTCTGAAGGCAGCCACAGATCGTCAGAAATCGTATGCGGACTTGAAACGAAAGGACATTGAATATCAGGTGGGAGATAAAGTGTTCCTTAAAGTTTCGCCTTGGAAAAAGGTACTCAGGTTTGGCCGTAAGGGCAAGTTGAGCCCGAGATTCATTGGGCTGTACGAGATCTCCGAACGAGTTGGTCCGGTTGCGTATAGATTGATTTTGCCCCCTGAGCTTGAAAAGATTCACGACGTCTTTCATGTTTCGATGCTTCGACGCTATCGATCTGATCCATCGCATATAATTAGCCCATCAGAGGTTGAAATTCAAGCCGATATGAGTTATGAAGAAGAACCGATACGTATCCTAGCTCGTGAAGTGAAGGAGTTGCGAAACAAAAGGGTTCCGTTAGTGAAGGTGTTATGGCTCAAACATGGGATCGAGGAAGCTACTTGGGAAACCGAGAGCTCGATGAAAGAACGATACCCAAACCTATTTACCGGTAAGATTTTCGGGGATGAAAATTTCTTAAGTGGGGGAGAGTTGTAACAGCCCAAAATTGACCCTAGTCGGGAAGTGGTTTCGGGACCACAAAACCGAGTCATAAAAATAATTAATTTCCATATTCTATGCTTATTATGTGTGTACATGAGTATGTGGAAGTTTCATTCTCCAATTTTGCCAATTGCATGAGAAATTATTAAATAGGGATCGATATGAGACATGGTGAAAATATGATAGGCTAATTTAAAATGGTCTATTAATGCATGTTGTGAAAATGATGGGTTTGCATGTCAAATTACCCAAAATTTGAGCTAGTGGTTGGCCATGCTATGGGTGGAAACATGTTGGGAACATGTTGGCCTAGTGAGGTATGTAGGAAAAAAATAAAATAAGGAGTATGGGTAATAAAGAAAGGAAAAACAAAAAATGAGTGGTTGTTTCCCCCCCATTGCCGTGAGCTAAAGAAAGGAAAAGAAAAACTTGTTCATCCTTTTTCATCCTCTTTTGACCGAAAATTCTAAGGGAGGAGGAAGGAGTTCTTGCTTCATGTTTGGTTTGGAAGAGAATTAGGAGGAAGTTTGGCCATGCATGTAACTAGATTGAGGTATGTTTGATATTATTCTTTGAGATTCATGTATATTTTAAGTTGTAAGTTTGAAATCTACCTAGCCATGGTTCAAACTTTGTTAAATGATGGAGATGATATTCGGCCATGCATGTTACATTCTTGGTTGGTATTTTGATGTTTGATGTTGTGGTGATGAGGCATGAAGATGAGTTAAGATTCGGCCTAGGTGGAGTTTGTGTTAATGCCATTGCATGCTAAATATGAAGCTTGTTAATGATGCATGTGATGGTGGATTGATGATTCTTGAATCTCTTTTTTTTTAGCATTTTTGAGTGAGCACATATGTGCATTGGTTGCTAGATGGGGAAGAATCGGCTAGCAAGTTGTGTGCTAAGGCCGAATATAATTTTTGTAGGTTAATGAGTAATGCATGTGCTAAATTGATGGAAAGGGAGAGGATGCTTTACTAGTGTATAAATGATATAAAGATTTTAGAAATTATTTTTTGGTTAGGTGTATGTATGATTAGGTATATTCGGCCATATGAGTAAATATATAGATGATGTTAAAATTGATTATGTATAATGGGCCATATAGGGTACACATTGTGATATTAACTTTGATTCTCTATAATTGATCAAGTGGGTGATTAGTAAGGGTGATTGCCGAATATACTAACATACATATGCATGTGTAATTGGATTGTAAATATTTAGCAAGGCGGTTAAACTAGTTGATTTATTGATTAAGCTCAAGGAGTTAAAGGAGGAGAATCGAGCAAAGCAAAGAAAAGATCATCGAGTAGCCGAGTTGGAACCATCTTACCCAACACAAGTAAGTCATTAAGCATATCTTTGGTATTGATTAAAGGATCGTAATACCTACACCATTGTGTTTAATGAGATGAAATGTATACAAATGAATATGTAAATAGAGATGAAATTTGTCGAATGTAAAAAGGAAGTGAAGCCTATTGAGTGGCTGGTTTTCGGCACTAAGTGTGCGGGCAATAAGTGTTCACGGTCATGAGATTGGCACTAAGTGTGCGGGTTTAAATTGTACAGCACTAAGTGTGCGAGTTTAAAGTACATGGCACTAAGTGTGCGCGGTTGATTATTAAGCACTATGTGTGCGAACCCAATATATATTTTCTATAAATTATTTACATTAAGGGTGCGACTTTACCGAGTCGATTTTGGACAGCGGAAAAGGTAAGTGTGCGAACTTGAAATGCATGGCACTAAGTGTGTGAGTTTAAAGTGCATGGCACTAAGTGTGCGCGGTTGATTATTGAGCACTATGTGTGCGAACCCAATATATATTTTCTATAAATTATTTACATTAAGGGTGCGACTTTACCGAGTCAATTTTGGACAGCGGAAAAGGTAAGTGTGCGAACTTGAAATGCATGGCACTAAGTGTGTGAGTTTAAAGTACATGGCACTAAGTGTGCGCGGTTGATTATTAAGCACTATGTGTGCGAACTCAATATATATTTTCTATAAATTATTTACATGAAGGGTGCGACTTTACCGAGTCAATTTTGGACAGCGGAAAAGGTAAGTACCTTGAGTTCATGGCTAATAGGCGCTATGTTTATATTTGGAGTTGAGCTTGGTAAGTTTTGAACCTATGTGACGATTATAGTTGAAGTCACGTACATAAGGTTCATTGTGGAATAGGTGAAAGTTCGTTTAATTGTATGATTATAACGAAAATAAAATGATGTATGAAAGGCCAATGTAGGACTTGGTATGAGATTGAACCATAGGGTTTAAGGAACTATGGTATAGTTTGGTATGGATGGAGTACTTAACCTCATTTCATTGTTTCCTGTTGTGATAATTTTATTAATGGATGGTTGTGGAATGCTTATGGCTTACTGAGTTATATACTCATTCGGTGTTTGCTTGTCACCTATTCTAGGTTTCTTGGACTCAGACTTTTTGCGTGATCGTGCCGTCGTCGAAGTCATCACACCGGCTAGCAACCTTTGGTATTTTCTTCTTAGTTGGTCTAAGAGAACATTTCGGCATGTATAGGCTAATATGTTTTGTTGAAATTTGGTATGTAAACTTTTAGCCATGCGAAAATGGCATAATGTTCGGTTGAATTTGGTTCTAATGTTGGGTCGTAAGTCTTGGTAATACGATTTTTATGCCATATGTCATGGTTGATTATTTTGGTGTTAAAATTCATGATATGGCAATAGTGTAGTAGGGGGATGTTTGACAATGATTAGCCTTTGGCATGGCTAGTCATGATCATAATTTGTGATATGTATGACGAATCACTAGTTAGATCAAGGAGAAATCACGAAATGGGCATAGTTGCTTTCATAACAGATGCTGGCAGCAGCAGTGATGTCAGATTGAAAAATCACTAAAAATAGTAGGAGTGGGATTAATTGATGAATAAATTATGTATTCGAAGCTCGATGAGTCTATTTTCATATAGAAGCAACGAAAAGATCATATGGACAGTATGTTAAGAGATATTTAGGTTCTCGTGAGACAGGGCCAGAACGGTTTCTGGATTCCCTGTTCCGACTTTGGAAATTCATTATAAATTAACCAGAGACAATTAGGAGTCATACCATATATGGATAGATTCCTCTCTGAGTCTAGTTTCTATAGAAACAAACGGCATCAGTATTGAAGCTCTGTGCAGGGAGATATCCAGGTCGTAATGCGCAAAGGTCAGTGTAGTCGATCCCTGTAACATGGGAGACTTTGACTAATAAACTGTACTAATTGGCCCGACCAAAAATTCTAGAAAAAAATATGTATATGGGCATATGAGTCTAGTTTCAGGGAAAAATCACGAAACTGATTTTCGAGTTGTGAAACTCAAGATATGATTTTTAAAGCGACTAGTATGCAGATTGGCAGTGTCTGAGAAATATTTTTATAAAGGGTTTAAAGTCTGCTAACACCTCGTGTTCGACTCCGGTGTCGGTCTCGGGTTCGGGGTGTTACAGGGACAAGTAGTTACCATAATTGCTCTATACCCATTATCCAAAAGAGGAAATCCACCCACCCCACCCTACATTGACCTTTCAAAAGAAAAAAATCCATTCCATTTAAAGAAGATTGGCTAGAAATCCATCAAGCAATTTGGGTGTTGCCATCCTTAGTAACCATCGACAAGTAGGAAAACATACCTTCGATCTAAGTCGATTTGATAATCAGTGTCGAAGATTGGAGAACTTTCGATTGGTGCATGCAGTGCAAATAGATAAGGCCATAGAACAATGATTTTAGTAACTCAATGAATTAAATGAAAACTTTCAAGTTCAATGACCATTTTGTAACTTTTTGAAGTTAGGGGACCAAAACATAAACTTAAGTATATAAAAATAGTTCACTCAACTTTTTGAATGTTTGTTTGGTCCCTCAACATCAAAAAGTTACAAAATGGTCACTAAACTATTCAAAAGTTTCCATTTAAGTCACTAAGCTTTTAAATTTTTAACAAATGATTGGTGTAGCCGTTAAATCAATGTTTATCATATATATAATGGAATATATATTAATCATGCAATTTCCACATGCTTTAGGTGTTTTTTTATCCTTTAATGAATTAAACCTAATATATTTTATTTGAAAATACAAAATTGAACTCAAGGACGCTCCTGAACAAACCTAAAGTATAGTTATTTAGGTTAAGTTAATTCATTGAATGATAAAAAAAGGCACCCAAAACATTTTTTTAAAAGTTGTGTGGAAATTACATAGCAAATATATATTATATAATAAATAGTAATTTAAAGGTCATATCAACTATGTAGTAAAGATTTAACATCTTAGTGACTTAAATGAGAACTTTTGAATAATTTAGTAATTATTTTGTAAAGTGTAAACTTTTAAATAGTTCTTTGACCATTTTTGATTTTTTGTGAAGTTGAGTGACCAAAATGTAAACTTACCAATTAGTGACCTAATCTGACGTCACTTGTAGTAGTTATTTTAGGTCATTTTCGCACTTAATGAGTTTACTTTATAGCACTTTTATAATTAACTATTACATTTTCGGTATTAGTAGGTTAGGATTAAAATATTAATAAAAGAAGTGTTTGTACACATTTTTTGCTATTTTGATGACCTATAAGGCTGAATCGGGCCTCGTGAGTGACTAATGAGCTAATTAAGTGTGTACGACACCATTTGAGGTCCAAGAAAACAATGAATAATGATTGGACTGTGAGATGAGGAGCCTAATACACTAATGATGTCGTCAAGGCCCAAGAAAGCACTCGAAGCCATGATCAAGAACTACCTATTGTCACGATGACGCAATGGCATTATGAAGATATGACATAGTGTCGACGTTGGAATGAGAAGCATTCTCATGTCCCGACGACGCGACTTGGTTTGGAAGAAAAGGGTTGATTTCTTTGGATGGCACAAGTGGGAAATTTCCATATTTGGACCCTAGCTTTTAGCATAATATATTATTTAGTGGTATCTAAGTGTTTCTCAGGATGCTTGGTCACCAGTAGGTCGTTGCCTATATAAGCAACCTTAGGGTCACTAGGATTGTAAGTAGTTTTGGACCTAGTTAGTTTTCTATTTAGTTTTAGTTTTCTTTTCCTTTATGTTTTCAATGCCGATGTGAAGACAATAGCAAGCGAAGTTTGCTTTGGCATCAAGGTTTAATAATATTCATAAGCATTCTCCTATCTCTTTCTTTATTCTTTTATTTATGCTTCATTAATTTGATCAATTAACTGTCGTATGAATATTAGAATAATTCCTTATGTTTATTTCATATATTGCATGATTCGTTTATTAAACTAATTCATTAAGCAAGTCGATTAATTAACAAAAAAATAAGGGTTCATAATAGGATTAGTTGGTATAAATTATGTGCTTTTAAACTGCTAGGCTTGACAACCTTAATAAGTAATTATAGGGGAGACGAGACCGGGAGATAAGTCGAATCGAGTAAATCATAGTTATCCAGGCGAAGAAAGTGAGGTTGGGAGATAAGTGAGTATCCGCCGATTAATCAATTAGTAGAGCTGGGAGGTAATCCTAGTTAATTAATAACTAATTCATATAAAAGTTCGAATTCTGAAATTAGTTAATCTTCTGTTTATTAATTAGGGATTTAATTGATCATAGGCCAGATGCTCGCGTTGTCGACACTAGGAATAGGAAAGTCCTTAGGTTAATTTAGGTTTAATAATTTAATTAGTTTAATAAATCTATTAATTTGGACTAACAATACTAATTCGTGATTCGATTAGATTAGTAATTTTTTTCTGTAATTAATTTAATATTAATTTCTCCAATCTGCAATCCATTAGGTACAATCCTTAGAATACTTACCAGTGTTCCGTTGTAACACATACTATATTATAATTTGACTCGTATGCTTGCAGACAACACCGATTTAATTTTTATATATTTTTAAATTAAGATTTTACTATAAACGTGTGATAAGTTGTTGGTACCGTTGTCGGGGATTGTGAAGATGAAATTTTTATTAGATTGATTATCATAAAATAATATTAATTGAAAGGCAAATGGACTAGATCGTTTTCTAAATTTTATTTAATTAATTTTATAAAAAAATTACGGTTATTATTTTTTACCTTGTTGATTATTCTTTTTATGTACGTTGTTGATTATTAGATTTAATCATGATGTTTAGTTTTGTAGGTCAGTGTATGAGCTGTCGAAACTGAGTTTGTTGTACTGAGATTCGATAAACCAATGGAGTCAAGATCACAAAGACAAATAGCCTAAGTGTTCGGACGAACTTCCACCTAAGCAAAACAAGTATACATTCGAGAGGGGTGGAGATTTGACGAACCAATTGAGTTAGGACAAAGAATGTGACATGTCCGACTACTTAGTTCAGCAAGAATGGGATTTAATGGATGATGATGCTTACAGGCACTTGCTGGTGTAGTATCGGAGCAAAAAAAGGCAAAGTCGGACATAGGAAGTCTCAACAAATCAACGAAGTTATGATCGCAGGATTGGAGACTATGATTATTCATTCAAACTCCCTTCTCGATTGGATTTATATAAGTTCTTTCTCCGTGATCTTAAATTCGAATATTTTACTATAAAATATAACACGTTTATAGTTGGTCATGACCTTAGGTGTACCTTTTTTTTTGGTTTAACATTGACAACCTTAGGTGTAGTTTACCCTTAAGTCTATTCTATCAATTTATATACAAGATTCTTTTGTAACAGCTGGATTTTGGGACTAGTCGGAATAGTAGTTCCGAGACCACGAATCTGACGTAGTGAAATTTGTTTTTATTATATTTTATGGTCTACAATTTTATGAAATGATTTTGTGAAAAATTTCGTTCGAAAATTTTGATGTTTGAGCACTCAATTTAACAAAAAAGGACTAAATTGTAAAAAATACAAAAGTTAAGTTCTACATGTTAGAGGTTTCTAATTGTGTGAGATTTTAAATTGAATGTCCTTAGGTGGCAATTAGACCATTTTACTTTAAGTTGGACAAAAATAGATATGAGGTAAGAGAATTTTAGTGTTTTAAGAAAAGGACAATTTGGTCATTTAGTAATTAAATGAATTAAAATGCAAAAAACAAGCCAAAATCCTTGTCCATATTCTCCTCTTGTGCCAAAATTTAGAAATAGTTAGTGTTTGCCACTTTCAAGCTTGATTGTAAGTCCGTTCTTGCCCTGTTTTTAATTCTTTTTACATTTTTGACGTCATTATCACTCGATCTATCTATTTCTACCATTATTTGAGAAATGATTAAGGTCTAGGGTTTGACCCATGTTAGTTATGTGTGTATTTTGATGTCTAATGGTAGAAAATGTGTGTTTGGTGTATGATAAACAACTTTTGCTAGGTGATTTTTGATGAAAATGTAAAAAGGGCCAATTTGTAAAAAGGCTCTAAAATGTGTGTAAAAGTATGATTAAAGGAAAAATGTGGGCTATTATAAGCCTAAAAGAGGTTCAGCTAGGCTTGGTAATTGAAGAAATTGAATCTATTTCAATTTACGAGCCTAGGGACCAAAGTGTAAAAATGTCAAAGTTTAGGGACAAAAACATAATTTTTTCATAATATAATTTTTGCATTGAATTGAATAATGTGAATAATAAGTGAGTTAAATTTTCTATTTTAGAATAAGAGAAATGAGGTTTGGACCTAGATCGTGGGAAAATGACGATTAGGTTCCATTTTTACTATTTTGTACCGAGGTAAGTTTTTATGGAAATAATGCATCGTTTTAAATATGTTTTAAATGCTTTATTATTGTATGAATTGTGATTAACCCTTGGATGTTAGCGAAAAAGTTACGACAAGCATGAAATCCCGGTTGAACCTTAGGAATAGATAGGATACAAATGTCATGACATTAAGGTTACTAAGATTACGTGTAAGACCATATCTGGGATATGCCATCAATATGAGACTTCGTGTAAGACCATATCTGGGATATGGCATTGATATGAGGCTTCATGTAAGACCATAGCTAGGCTATTGGCATCGATACGAGATAACATGTAAGACCATATCTGGGATATGGCAATGGTATGGTACTGTGTGTACGAGATTCCCGAGTATCCTTTAGTATTGTAAGTGGTTCAACAGGTAATTTAATGATGTATGTCAAAGGTGAGTTGCATGCAAATCTAATTCGAGATGAATCAGGTATGTATATAAAACTCATACGTAATGAGCTCTTTATGTGACCCTCGGTAAGGTTATGATTGAGTAAGTTATGATTATAGTATCTTAATTATATTTATGCCAATTATCATCATCTTGATTGTATGTTAAATGTTGGGTTATGATGTCTATTATTTGCATGAGAACTTACTAAGCTATATAGCTTACTCCCCTTTTCTTTCTCTTGTCTTATAATGTCACCAAGCTAGCTCGGGGATCGGAGACTGTCGGAGATCCACTCACATTATCAACTGATTATTTTGGGTACCAATGAATTTGACATTTTGCGTTATGGCATGTATAAGGACTTGGTCATTTTGTTATGTGTCATAATTTATTTGGCCAAATGTATTGGCTTTTGTTGGTTGATAATTCATTTTGTAAATGGCCATTGAAATTGGCTAATATTGGTTAATTTAGGTTGATAAGTATATTGAAATTGGCCAAATGATGATGTTTTCATGGATGTGGAAATTTGCATGATTTAGGTTGATAAGTATGTGATATTTGTATGTGGTAAATGGTAGCCTGTGAATGATGTGTGGATGTCTTGATTGTGGCTGAATTGGTTGAATGTAATTGCTTGGATTGGTGTTATGTTTTTTTGTATAGGTGTATGCATAAAAGGGTGACAAAATGGCTTGGTAAGTAGCCTTGTTTTTGTCCACACGGGTAAACATACGGGCGTGTGTCTAGGCCATGTGTGACAAACGGCTGGCCCCATGGGCGTGTGTTTCGGTCGTGTGTCCCCTGCACCTTAATTGTTGCAAAACTGAATGCTCAGAATTGAGCACACGGGCAGAGACACAGGCGTGTGTCTCAGCTGTGTGGATGACACATCTTCGGGCACGGGCGTGTGCCTTAGGCGTGTGAAGTCTGCACCTATTTTATGAAAAATTATGAAAATTAAATTGACCACACGGCCTAGCACACAGGCGTGTGACTTGGCCGTGTGTCTTCAATTTGTTATTGGATGACAAACAGAGAGTTACACGGGGTAGGGACACGGGCGTGTGTGACGATGCGGCTTGCCCGTACGGGCGTGTCCCAAGCCACACGAGCGTGTGGCTCTTAAAACATGAAAAATTTTCTAGATGTTGTGAAATTTTCTAAAGTTCTCGGTTTAGTCCTGAGCCGCTTCCAATGTATGTTTTGGGCCTCGTAGACTTGTTTTAGGGATGATGCGAATGTATGTGAAAAGTTTTAAATTTGGATAGAAATTTACATCTCGGTTTTGTATGATTGCTTGTATATAAGTCCAAAAATGCCTCGTACCCTGTCTTGGCATCTAATACAGGTAAGGGGTGTTACATTTAATGGTATCAGAGTTACGGTTTAGTCGATTTTAGGACGTAGTGCATGGTAGAGTCTAGCTATACATGCCATAAATGAACTGTGATAGTGTGATGACTCCTGACAATTTTAAATTGTGTTTTCGTATAGTAAATGGATCCCAATCGAGTTGAGGCTGATGATGTTGAAAGTATTGCGCCGGCACCCGCTCAAGGGGTAACGCCGTTTGATAGTAGACCCCCAACGGTTGGTTTGGGAGAAGAAGGTAGGGAAGCCTTTCTTCATATGATGAACGAGTGGTATACGGAGTTTGTTCGAACAAACCCGAATGCCCAACCTCCTCTACCCCAACCTATTCCTCGACCGGTTCCTATAGCTCTACAAGATATGGAATTTATAAGAATGAACAAGCCCCTAGTTGATAAGATCCGAAAGCAAGGGGCTGAGGATTTCAAAGCTAATATGGATGATGATCCCGAGAGAGTCGAGTTTTGGCTCGAAAACTTTATTAAAGTATTCGATGAGTTTTCTTGCACACTGATTGAGTGTTTAAAGTGTGCCATCTCACTTTTGAGAGATTCTGCATATCACTGGTGGAATACCCTAGTATTGGCGGTACCAAGAGAGATGATTACTTGAGTATTCTTTTAAGAGGAGTTCTGAAAGAAATACATTAGTTAGCGGTTCATCGATAAAAAACGTAAGGAATTTCTTGAGCTGAAACAGGGACGAATGCCAGTGACAGAATATGAGCGAGAATTTGTCAGACTTAGTAAATATGCTCGAGAGTGTGTTTCCACCGAAGCTATCATGTGCAAGATATTTAAAGATGGATTGAATGAAGATATTTATGTGTTAGTTGGGGATTTTAGAACTGAAAGAATTTGTGGTATTGGTCGAGCGAGCTTGTAAAGCTGAAGAGTTGAATAAAGAGAAGAGGAAAGCTGATCTTGAAGCTAGAGATTCGAGGAAAAGACCAATGAGTAAGTCATTTCTATCTCAGTCAAAGAAATCTAAAGAAATATATTCCCGTTCAAATGTATCAGCTAAGTATTCTCATAGAGACTGCGGGAAGCAATACTCAAGTTTTGAATCTCAAGCCACTTTAATGGCAAGTGTAGGTAATGTAAGGCCTAACAGACCCAAATGTCAGCATTATGGAAGAAGACATCCTAGCGAGTGTAGGTTGAATGATAGGGCTTGTTTCAAGTGTGGCTCTCAAGAGCATTTTATCCGAGATTGCCCTGAAATGGCTGAGAAAGAAAAATTTCAGAGTGCAAGGCCGAGTAATACTACTAATAGGGGTAGGTCACCGAGGAGTACCGGAAATGGAGCTAGTAGTAAAGGTGCAACGAAAGTTATAGCTACAAGATCTGAAGCTCAAGTACCTATTAGAGCCTATGCCATTCGTGCTTGAGAAGAAGCGACATCTCTCGATGTCATTACTCTCTCTATAATACTAATGTGGTTGCATTGGTTGATCCTGGATCGACCCATTCTTATGATTATATGAAATTGGTAACTAGTAAGAGCTTGCCCGTTGAGTTTACTGAGTTTGTGATTAGAGTGTCAAACCCCTTAGGCAAACATGAATTAGTTAATAGAGTTTGCAAGAATTGTCTCTTGATGATTCGAGGTCACTGTTTTTCGGCTGATTTAATGTTGGTGCCATTTGATGAATTCGATGTTATTTTGGGTGTGGATTGGTTGACACTGCATGATAACGTAGTGAACTGTACAAGAAAGATTATTGAACTGAAATGTGAAAATGGTGAAACTCTTCGGATTGATTTAGATGAGTCGAGTGAGTTACCTGCTGTCATTTCTTCGATGTCTGCCCAAAAATATGTAAGGAAAGGTTGTGAAGCTTACATTGCCTATATGTTGAATACAAAAGGGTCCGAATTGAAAATTGAATCAGTGCCGATAGTTTGTTAATATCTAGACATGTTCCCGGAAGAGTTGCTTGGGTTATGTAACACCCCGAATTTTGGGCCTAGATGAATTGGACTTTGGGCTTTGGGTTTCATAAAATTTTTAAGTGAGCAAGAAAATGAAAAAAAACATGTTGGCTTTAAGGGTTTAAGGAATTTGAAGTGTCTAGGTTTGTTGGAGAAGTTCTGGGTTCGAGTTTTGTGGCAGAAGAATTTTAATTTAATTATCAAAGGAACCAGCGTTGGGAGTAGTTAGGCTTTTAAATAAAATTAGGGGAAAATGACATCAAAAAGGCATTGTGATGAAGTGGCTAAGTGACGCCACTTAGGGTGTAGGGAGGTGGCATTGTGGCTAGCAAGGAGATCCGAGGTTCGAATCCTAGTTTAGTATTTTTAGGAGTTTAATTTTGGCCTTCTAGAAGGTTGGATGTAGCGTGAAGATGGACTCCAAGGGGAGTGTTTAGAAGAGAAAATTTAGGAAATAGATTGGGGAGTTATCAGTGAGAAAAACGATGAGATAAGAAGGGGGAAGTGATGGAGCTAAATTGGGAATTGAGGGTCAAGCAGTTTGGTTGGAGGCGATAAATATGTGCTGAGTTTGGGATCCTAGGCTAATGCAAAATTTTTCATTTCTTTCTTTAAGTGCTGATTGGCTTTTCCATCTTTGCTAGCTGATTCTTTTGCCATTCTTTCTCTCCTCAGATCTCTTTTGATTTACCTTTTAGGTTAGCTGATTCCTTCTTCTACCCTTCTTCTCTAATTTGTGCTAAATAAACCTTATTCACCATATTAGTTTGAAAGTCGTAAAGCCAAATCTCCCTTGGGCCGATTACTCTTTTGGTGCAAGTACCTTATCACTTTTTCGGTTAGCATTGTTAATACAGAGTACTTCCCTCCCTCACTCTTTCTAATCAACTCTGGTAGGGAATTAGTATCGGATCTCGGCTTGTAGCTCTCTGCCGAATTGCTCCTAATGTGTTTTGCAGTTTTAGTAAGTATTCCTCTCTTTTTAGTCAAGGTTGGCCGAATGATCTTAAGTGAGATAAGGGGGTGAATTACATTGGATGTGAATTCCCTAGTATTTGGTTTTAATGAGTAAGATTAATGCAGATCTAGGAAGTACGTGATCAAGGAGAAGCTACTTAGAGATTGGTGTTCAAGGTAAGGTTAAAGTGAGGTTTTGCTTTTTGGGTAAAATATGTATTAAGCATGCGATTAATTAAGGGTGATATCGTTTGTAGGTTGGTGACTGAGGGAATCATAGCACGCTTGCTTACCAGGTGTGTACGTACACTGCACAGACACGTAGATCGACAAAAGCTAAAATGCCAAAAAGCCAAAAATTTGGCTACGGTAGTCTTGCGAGTGCGCGGACACTCATGAGGAGAAAATTGATAGGTTATTTGAGGCCCATGAGCGACTCCATGGACTTGGGCCGTGAATTGGCCAATCGGGCCAGAATAAGCTTAATGGGCCCGATGGGCTATTGGGCCCACAATAGGCAAAATTTGATAATTGATGCTATGTGATAGAAAATTTGTGTGTGAGCATGAATATAGGGTGATTTGGGCCTAAAGGGACATATAAAGGTGATTTGGGCCTAATGGGCCATATGAATATGAAATTGGGCCTAATGGGCCATATGAATATGAATCGGGCCGATATGCCATATAAATGAGATTGGGCCAAGTGGGCCATACGTATGTATGTAGGGGTTTTGGGCTTAGTATATGATAACTACATAAAACTTAATTAATATATTGCGACTGTGGACAAGTCATAAGGTTAAGGTGTGGCAACGGGTATATGCATGTCTAGGATTGGATCTAGGGAGAGCTTGGTACTTAAGCGGTCTTAATGACTCACCTCCTCTTCTCTGGAATCCTACCTGGTGCATGGTATTCGTTCATCTTAGCTCACGGGATTTGTTAACGGGCCAAGGTAAGTGAAAACCGTAATAAAGAGAAAATTATCGAAATGCCCCTAAGGGCGGAAATGACCAAAATACCCCTAGGTGTTAAATGTAAGTTTTATGGATGTGACATGCATACATATGATATTCTGCTTAGGTTGCATATGGGTTGGGAATTATGGAACGGAGGAAGTATATGAGGATCGCATGGTTGCTTGACAATCGTGGATCCACCGGCGACTTTTAAAGCCTAATAAGTAAATGATGGTAGTTTCGCAACCAGGCTTTCATTGATGTGTCGGTTGGGTGGGTCGATATTTATATCCCCACATGGTGTGACGGGGGACAGAGCTGGTGTGTAGCGGATGGATTATTGGGATGGGATTGCATTGCATGTTTGATGTGCAATGATTTTTGAATGCTTGCTTTTCGTCGAGGGTTGTACACACTAAGTTTGCGAAAACTCACCCCCTCTTTTATTTTATTTTCAGGTGATGCTCAGTAGAAGGTTCGATATTTAGAGGGACTCTGGGTGGCCAGCTAGCAAGATAATTTGGACTTGTTTTTTTTTTTATAAAAGCATATAAGTTTTTATTTTATTATGTACTATTCAAATCAGATTGTAATAGAGCTTCCATTTTGTTATTATTTGGATTATTATTTCTATGTGATGTAATTATAAGAAGTTGAACATGGTTTCTTAAACTATAGTATGTGTTTTCTACGTTTCCGCAACTAAATTTTTAAGTGACATATTTTCATCAAATCTTATGTTTCAAACAAGCGATTGAAAGGAGTTTATTTTTAAAATTTTCTTTTATTTTAAGAAGGGTTTTCAATGAAAACACGGTTTCCGCTAAAACACTTCAATGTGACACGCTGAATTCGGCCATAACATTCGGGTCAGGTTTGGAGTGTTAAATTTAGTGGTATCAGAGCCCAGGTTGCAAAATGCGGGCTATGAAGTGGGCCTTATTACTTGGTTTCTTTTTGTTTTAAAAATATATATATGTAGTTTTGATTGAATTACAATGTTTTAGAAAAGGGGAAGTCTTGCTAAACGGCACACTGAGTCTCCGACGTCGAGCCAAGTAAGTTCTCGTATTCTTAAACTTGTTTAAATTGTTATATGGTAGATAGCTAGATGGCTACTTTAGACGATTATGTAGAAAGGAACTGAAGCCCGTAGGATCTTGAAACTGAGAGGATTTACGAAAACAACTCTCTCTTAAAATAATTCTATAAAAAATCAATTTAATTATTAAATTAACTAAAACTTCATAAAAATTTTAATCCAGAAAATACGTGAAATGGCGATGAGTGCTAGAAGAGGCATGCGAGGCTGTGGTCGAGGTCGCGGAAGTGTTAGGGCTGAATTGTCGGCATCGAGCCATATGCCCAATGTTAGAGTAGAGGAGGCACTGGCCTCACCTGTGGCTGGGAATGGACAGTACGATCAAACCGCGGGGAATGATGCATTGTCGCAGGCAATGCTAAGGATTTTGGAAAGGGTCGTTGGGTCCAATAATGACACTAAAAATCGGGGGTCCATTCTAGAGTGATTCTGATCGAACGGGGCTGAGATCTTTAAGGGCATGGCTGGCATGGCTCCGAACGTGGCAGAATATTGGTTGGAGGCGACGAAAAGGATAATGGAGGATTTGGACTGTTCACCGGAACAAAAGCTGAAAGGGAAAGTCTCACTACTTAGGGAAGAAGCTTACCAGTGGTGGCTAACAGTGAAAGAAGGCACTCAACCAGAGCAAGTCACTTGGGAGTTCTTCAAAGCTGCGTTCCAAGGGAAGTATGTAGGAGCGAGTTATGTGGATCCTAGAAGGAAGGAGTTCCTGAACTTGACCTAGGGAAACAAATCGTTGGCGGAGTATGAGGCAGAATTTTTGCGGCTTAGTAGGTATGCAAGAGTTATGGTGGCAACGGACTAGGAGCGTTGCGTTAGGTTTGAGGATGGGCTAAGAGATAGCCTCAGGGTATTGATAGCTCCACAAAGGGAGCGAGTTTTCTCAGAATTGTTGAAGAAAGCAAAGATAGCAGATGAGGTGAAGCGCATAGAGTGCCTGAATCGAGAAAAGGAAAGGGGTAAGAGCAAGAGGGAGGCTGAGGCTCTTGGTGTTGGACAGAGGCCTAGGGCTAGGCCCAGAGTTAATGGGCCAATTGGAGTAGGGCCCCTTGCTGGTAATCCGGGGGTGCCACCTTGTGCTGATTGTGGAAGAAGCCATAGAGGCGAGTGTTGGAAGAGAATTGGAGCTTGTTTCACTTGTAGGTCTATAGAGCATAGGATCAAGGATTGCCTCCGAATGCTAGGTCGAGAGCCAGTAGTGGGCCAAGGTGGTGCTCAGCCACCAAGGGGTGGTCAGCTGCCGCCAAGGGGTCGTGGGCAAGCCAGGGGCGGTAACGGTAATGGACGAGGACGTGGAGCACTAGGTGGAAATGCAGGCCATGCTGAGGCAAGATAGCCAGCGTTGGTCTATACAGCACGTGTCGAGAGGACGGAGACGCTCCAGAGGCGAATATTGGTATGTGCTTTCACCATAATGTGCTATTTACTTAGTTTGGAATCAGAGTGCGCAGCGAGAGCGTGGTGTGGTAGTCTATGTTATGCAGCTGTACTAATAGTTGGGAATTTCGAGGACGAAATTTATTTTAGGGGGTAGAGTTGTAACGCCCCGAATTTTAGGCCTAGATGAATTGGGCTTTGGGCTTTGGGTTTCATAAAATTTTTAAGTGAGCAAGAAAATGAAAAAAAGACTTTGGCTTTAAGGGTTTAAGGAATTTGAAGTGTCTAGGTTTGTTGGAGAAGTTCTGGGTTCGAGTTTTATGGCAGAAGAATTTTAATTTAATTATCAAAGGAACCAGGGTTGGGAGGAGTTAGGCTTTTAAATAAAAATAGGGGAAAATGGCATCAAAAAGGCATTGTCGTGAAGTGGCTAAGTGACGCCACTTAGGGTGTAGGGAGGTGGCATTGTGGCTAGCAAGGAGATCCGAGGTTCGAATCCTACCTTAGTATTTTTAGGAGTTTAATTTTGGCCTTCTAGAAGGTTGGAAGTGGCGTGAAGATGGACTCCAAGGGGAGTGTTCAGAAGAGAAAATTTAGAAAATAGATTAGGGGGTTATCAGGGAGAAAAACGAGGAGATGAGAAGGGGATTGGCTGGGAGAAAATTTAGAAAATAGATTGGGATCCTAGGCTAATGCAAAATTTTTCATTTCTTTCTTTAAGTGCCGATTGGCTTTTCCATCTTTACTAGTTGATTCTTCTGCTATTCTTTCTCTCCTCAGATCTCTTTTGATGTACCCTTGGGTTAGCCAATTCCTTCTTCTACACTTCTTCTCTAATTTGTACCAAATAAACCTTATTCACCATATTAGTTTGAAAGCCGAAAAGTCAAATTTCCCTTAGGCTGATTACTCTTTTGGTGTAAGTACCTTATCTCTTTTTCGGTTAGTATTGTTAATGCTAAGTACTTCCCTCCCTCACTCTTTCTAATCAACTCTGGTAGGGAATTAGTATCGGATCTCGGATTGTAGCTCTCTGCCAAATTGCTCCTAATGTGTTTTGTGGTTTTGGTAAGTATTCCTCTCTTTTTTATTAAGGTTGGCCGAATGATCTTAAGTGGAATAAAGGGTTGAATTATGTTGGATTTGAGTCCCCTAGTATTTGGTTTTAATGAGTAAGATTAATGTAGATCTAGGAAGTATGTGATCAAGGAGAAGCTATTAGGGATTGGTGTTCAAGGTAAGGTTAAGGTGAGGTTTCAGTTTTTGGGTAAAATACGTATTAAGCATGCGATTAATTGAGGGTGATATCATTTGTAGGTTGGTGACTAAAGGAATCGCAACACATTTGTAGGTTGGTGACTAAAGGAATCGCAACACGCTTGCTTACTAGGGGTGTACATACACTGCACACACACGTAGATCGGCAAAAGCTGAAATGTCGAAAAGCTGAAATGTCGAAAAGCCGAAAGTTTGGCTACGGTAGTCTTGAAAGTGCGCGAACACTCGTGAGGAGAAAGTTGATAGGTTATCTAAGGCCCATGAGCGACTCCATGGACTTGGGCTGTGAATTGGCCAATCAGGCCAGAATAGGCTTAATGGGCCCGATGGGCTGTTGGGCCCATAATAGGCAAAATTTGATAATTGATGCTATGTGATAGAAAATCTGTGTTGAGCATGAATGTAAGGTGATTTGGGCCTAACGGGCCATATAAAGGTGATTTGGGCCTAATGGGCCATATGAATATGAAATTGGGCCTGATGGGCCATATGAATGTGAATCAGGCCGATTGGCCATATAAATGAGATTGGGCCAAGTGGGTCATACGCATGTATGTAGGGGTTTTGGGCTTAGTATATGATAACTACGTAAAACTTAATTAATATATTGCGACCGTGGACAAGTTATAGGGTTAAGGTATGGCAACAGGTATATGCATGTCTAGGATTGGATCTAGAGAGAGCTTGGTACTTAAGCGGTCTTAATGACTCACCTCCTCTTCTCTGAAATCTAACCTGGTGCATAGTATTCGTTCATCTTAGCTCACAGGATTTGTTAACGGGCCAAGGTAAATGAAAACTGTAATAAAGGGAAAATTACCGAAATGCCCTTGAGAGCGAAAATGACCAAAATACCCCTAAGTGTTAAATGGAAGTTTTATGGATATGACATGCATACATATGATATTCTGCTTAGGTTGCATATGGGTTGGGAATTATGGAGCAGAAGAAGTATATGAGGATCACATGGTTGCTTGACAATCGTGGTTCCACCGGTGGCTTTGAAAGCCCAATAAGTAAATGAAGGTAGTTTCGCAACCGGGCTACCATTGATGTGTCATTTTGGTGGGTCGATATTTATATCCCCACATAGTGTGACAGGGGACGGAGCTGGTGTGTAGCGGATGGATTATTGGGATGGGACTGCATTGCATGTTTGATGTGTAATGATTTTTGAATGCTTACCTTTCGTCGAGGGTTGTACACACTGAGTTTGCAAAAACTCACCCTCTCTTTTATTTTATTTTGAGGTGATGCTCAGTAGAAGGTTTGATGTTTGGAGGGACTCTGGGTGGCCAGCTAGCAAGATAATTTGGACTTGTTTTTTTTTTAAAAGCATATAAATTTCTATTTTATTAAGTACTATTCAAATCAGATTGTAATAGGGCTTCCATTTCGTTATTATTTGGATTATTATTTCTATGTGATGTAATTATAAGAAGTTGAACATGGTTCCTTAAACTATAGTATGTCTTTTCTATGTTTCCGCAACTAAATTTTTAAGTGACATGTTTTCATCAAATCTTATGTTTCAAACAAGTGATTGAAAGGAGTTTATTTTTAAGATATTCTTTTATTTTAAGAAGGGTTTTCAATGAAAACACGGTTTTCACTAAAACACTTTAATGTGACATGCCGAATTCGGTCATAACGTCTAGGCCGAGTTTGGGGTGTTACAAGTTACCAGCAGTTAAAGAACTCAATTTCGGTATTGATTTAGTACCAGGGACCTCGCCGATATCTATTGCTATGTATATGATGGCCTCGATTGAATTGAAAGAATTGAAAGCTCAGTTGCAAGAGTTGATAGAAAAGGGTTTTTGAGACTGAGTTTTTCTCCCTAGGGTGCTCCTGTATTATTTGTAAAAAAGAAAGGTGAATCCATGAGGCTTTGTATTGACTACCGTCAACTCAACAAGGTGACTATAAAGAACAAGTATTCTTTACTGAGGATTGACGACTTGTTTGATCAGTTGAGAGGAGCAATGGTATTCTCAAAGATTGATTTAAGACCTGGCTACTATCAGTTGAGAGCCAAAGAGTCAGATGTACTGAAGACCGCTTTCAGGACAATGTATGGGCACTATGAATTTCTTGTTATGTCTTTCGGAGTAACTAATGCACCTGTTGTTTTTATGGACTTGATTAATAAAATCTTTTGACCATATTTATATAAGTTTGAGGTCATGTTTATCGATGATATCTTGATTTATTCTCGGGACGTGTCTGAACATACCGAGCACTTGAGAACTATATTGCAAATTTTGAGAGATAAGTAGTTGTTTGCTAAATTCAGTAAAATTGAGTTTTGGCTCCGAAAAGTCGAGTTTTGGGGACATATTGCTTCAGGTGATGGTATTCGGGTTAATCCAAGTAAGATTTCGACAATTGTTGATTGGAAACTGCCGAGAAATGTATCTGAAGTTAGAAGCTTTTTGGGTTTCGCCGAATATTACCGACGTTTTTTCAAAGGAATTTCGATGATTGCTACTCTTATGACTAAGCTGTAGAAAAAAGATGTTAAATTTGAATGGTCCGAAAAATGTCAGCAATGTTTCGAGGAGTTGAAAACATTATTGGCTGAGGCGACGATTTTAATGCAACTTGAACCTAGAAAATAGTTTGTGATTTATAGCGATGCATCACTGAATAGATTAGGATGTGTGTTGATGCAAGAGGGAAAAATGATAGCTTATGCCTCGAGACAGTTGAAACCGCACGAGAAGAATTATCCGACGCATGATTTGGAATTAGCCGCCATTGTGTTCACTTTAAAAATTTGGAGACTTCATTTGTACGGTGAGGGATGCCACATCTTTACTGATCATAAGAGTTTAAAATACTTGATGGCTCAGAAAGATTTAAACTTGCAGCAACGGAGATGGCTCGAGTTACTGAAGGATTATGAGCTAGTAATTGGTTACCACCTGGGTAAGGCAACTGTAGTCACTAATGTGTTGAGTAGAAAGACTTTGTTTGCTTCGAGAGCGATGAATACATGATTGAATTTGTTCGATAATGGTTCGATTCTAGCCGAGTTGAGAGCTAGACTGTTATTTCTTCAACAAATTTGTGAATCTTAGAAATGTGACAGTGATTTGCAAGCCAAAAGAGTTCTTTGTGAATCGGGTAGTGATTCAGATTTTTATATCGGATCCAATGATTGTTTGATGTTCCAAGGCAGAACTTGTGTACCAAAAAATGATGAACTTATTCAGAAAATTCTTCATGAAGTGCATAATGGTTGTTTATCTGTGCATCTGGGTAGTACGAAAATGTATAATGATTTGAAGAAATGGTATTGGTGGTCAGGTATGAAACGAGATATTTCAGAGTTTATTTCGAAGTGTTTGATTTGTCAGCCAGTGAAATCTGAACACCAAGTGCCTTCGGCTTTATTTCAACCAGTGATGGTACCTGAGTGGAATGGGATAAGATTACTATGGACTTCGTAACTGGGTTGCCTTTAACTCTGAAAAATAAAGATGTCATCTGGGTTGTTGTTGAAATCAACTCACTTTATTTTGGTCTTACTTGATAAGTTAGCCGAATTGTACATTTCTGAGATTGTGAGATTGCATGGAGTGCCTATGTTTATTATTTCGGATAGAGATCCTAGGTTCACTTCAAGATTTTGAAAGAAGTTACAAGAGGCTTTGGGTACAAAGCTGAACTTTAGTATTGCTTTTCATCCGCAAACCGACGGTCAGTCTGAAAGAACGATTTAGGTACTCGAAGATATGTTCCGATGTTGTGTTTTAGAATTCAAAGGTAGTTGGGAGAAATATTTACCATTGGTCGAATTTGCTTGTAACAACAGTTTTCAGTCGAGTATAAAGATGGCACCTTATGAGGCATTTTATGGCCGCAAGTGTCAAACGCCTTTGTATTGGACAGAACTTAGTGAGAAACAGATTCACGGGGTTAACTTGTTTAGAGAAACCGAATAAAAAGTGAAAGTAATTCGTGACTGTCTAAAAGCAGCTTCATATCGACAAAAGCCGTACGCGGATTTGAAAAGAAAAGAGATTGAGTTTCAAGTTGGTGATAAAGTATTTTTGAAAGTATCTCCGTGGAAGAAGATTCTGAGATTTGGCCGTAAAGGCAAGTTGAGTCCACGTTTCATTGGGCCGTATGAGGTTATCGAAAGAATAGGGCCAATGGCATATCAGTTAGTTTTACTGATAGAGTTGGAAAGGATTCATAACGTGTTTCATGTGTCAATGTTGCGACAATATCATTCTGATCCTTCACACGTGATTTCTCCATTAGAGATTGAGATTTGACCAGATATGATGTATGGTGAAGAACCGATCAAGATCTTAGCTTGGGAAGTTAAATAGTTGAGAAATAAAAGTATAGCCTTAATAAAAGTTTTATGGCAACGACATGGGGTCGAAGAGGCTACGTGGGAACCCGAGGAGGCAATGAGAAAATAGTACCGAAACCTATTTTCTGGTAAGACTTTCGGGGATGAAAATCCCTAAAAGAGGGAGAGTTGTAACAACCCGATTTTGGGCCTAGTCGAAACAGTGGTTTCGGGACCACGAATCTGACATAGTGAAAGTTACTTTTATTATATTTTTATGCTCTACAATTTTATGGAATGATTTCATGAAAAATTTCGTTCGAAAATTTTGACGTTTGAGCACTCAATTTAGCAAAAAGGACTAAATTATAAAAAATACAAAAGTTAAGTTCTACATGTTAGAGGTGTCTAATTGTTATGAAATTTTAAATTGAAGGTCCTTAGGCGGTAATTAGACCATTTTATTTAAGTTGGACAAAAAATAGACATGAGGTAAAAAAATTTTAATGTTTTAAGAATAGGGCATTTTGGTCATTTAGTAATTAAATAGATTAAAAAGCAAAAATCAAGCAAAACTCCTTGTCCATCTTCTCCCCTTGTGCCAAAATTTAGAAATAGCTAGTGTTTGGCCACTTTCAAGCTCAATTGTAAGTCCGTTCTTGCCCCGTTTTTAATGCTCTTTACATTTTTGACGTTGTTATCACTCGATTTATCTATTTCTACCATTAATTTGAGAAATGATTAAGGTCTAGGGTTTGATCCATGTTAGATATGTGTGTATTTTGATGTCTAATGGTAGAAAATGTGTGTTTGGTGTATGATAAACAACTTTTGCTAGGTGATTTTTGATGAAAATGTAAAAAGGGCCAATTTGTAAAAAGGTTATAAAATGTGTGTAAAAGTGTGATTAAATGAAAAATGTGGGATATTATAAGCATAAAAGAGGTTCAGCTAGGCTTGGTAATTGAAGAAATTGAATCTATTTCAAGTTACGAGCCTAGGGACCAAAGTGTAAAATGTCAAAATTTAGGGGCAAAAACATAATTTGGTCATAATATAATTTTTGGACTGAATTGAATAATGTGAATAATAAATGAGTTAAATTTGCTATTTTAGATCAAGAGAAATGAGGTTTGGACCTAGATCGTGGGAAAAACAAAGTGTTTGACGATTAGGTTCCATTTCTACTATTTTGTACTGAGGTAAGTTTTTATGAAAATAATGCATCGTTTTAAATATGTTTTAAATGCTTTATTATTGTATGAATTGTGATTGACCCTTAGATGTATGCAGAAAAGTTATGACAAGCATGAAATCCCTGTTGAACCTTAGGAATAGATAGGATACAAATGTCATGACATTAGGGTTACTAAGATTATGTGTAAGACCATATCTGGGTTATGGCATCAATATAAGACTTCGTGTAAGACCATATCTGGGATATGGAATCGATATGAGGCTTCGTTAAGACCATAGCTAGGCTATTGCCGTCGATACTAGATCCCATGTAAGACCATATTTAGGATATGGCTTTGGTATAGTACTATGTGTACGAGATTCCCGAGTATCCTTTAGTATTCCAAGAGGTTCAACAGGTAATTTAATGATGTATTTCAAAGGTGAGTTGCATGCAAATCCAATTCAAGATGACTCAAGTATGTATGTAAAACTCATACGTAATGAGCTCGTTGTGTGATGAACCTTCAGTAAGGTTATGATTGAGTAGGTTATGATTATAAGATCTTAATAATATTTATGCCAATTATCATCATGTTAATTGTATGTTAAATGTTGGGTTACGATGTCTATTATTTGCATGGGAACTTAAAAAGCTATATAGCTTACTCCGCTTTTCTTTCCCTTGTCTTATAGTGTCACCAAGCTAGCTCAGGGATTGGAGACTGTCGGAGATCCACTCACACTATCAACTGATTATTTTGGGTACCAATGAATTTGACATTTTGAGTTATGGCTTGTGTAGGGACTTGGTCATTTTGTTATGTGTCATAATTGATTTGGCCAAATGTATTGGCTTTTATTGGTTGATAATTCATTTTGTAAATGGCCATTAAAATTGGCTAATATTGGTTTAAATATATATGCATATGATGATGTTTTCATGGATGTGAAAATTTGCATGGTTTAGGCTAATAAGTATGCGATATTTTTATGTGGTAAATGGTAGCTTGTGAATGATGTGTGGATGTCTTGATTGAAGCTGAATTGGTTGAATGTAGTTGCTTGGATTGGTGTTATGACTTCTTGTATAGGTGTGTGCATAAAAGGGTGACAAAATGGCTTGGTAAATAGCCTTGTTTTTGTCTACATAGGTAGACACACGGGCGTATGTCTAGGCCATGTATGACAAACGGCTTGCCCCATGGGCGTGTGTTTTGGCCGTGTGTCCCCTGCACCTTAATTGTTGCAAAACAGAATGCTCAGAATTGAGCACACGGGCAGAGACACAGGCGTGTGTCTCAGCTGTGTGGATGACACAGTTTCAGGCACGGGCGTGTGCCTTGGGCGTGTGAAGTTGCACCTATTTTATGAAAAATTATGAAAATTATATCGACCACACGGCCTAGCACACGGGCGTGTGACTTAGCCGTGTGTCTTGAATATGTTATTGGGTGACAAATAAAGAGTTACACGGGGTAGGGACACGGGCGTGTGTGACTACACTGCCTGCCCGTACGGGCTTGTCCGTGTGGCTCTTAAAACATGAATAATTTTCTAAGTGTTGTAAAATTTTCTAAAGTTCTCCGTTCAGTCCCAAACAGCTTCCAATGTATGTTTTAGGTTTCGTAGGCTCGTTTTAGGGACGATGTGAATGTATGTGAAAAGTTTTAAATTTGGATGGAAATTTACGTCTCAGTTTTGTATGATTGCTTGTGTATAAGTCCGATAATGCCTCGTACCTTGTTCCAGTGTCAAATACAGGTAAGGGGTGTTACATTTTTGCTATGGAAAAAAAATCTTTGTTTCATATACATCAAAAATGTTATATTTTGTGTCTTACTTTGTTTGGAATTATTGTTATTGAAATGATTTAGAAAAAAAATGGGTTCAAATATGATTAAGCTTGAAATTGTAAATGAAGAATTACAAACACGACGCATCAAAAAGAAATTCCTACAAGTTAAAATGATGACATCACATACTTTGTCATAATAATTTTTCTCTAATTAATTTAAATTAAATAAGAGATAAATAATAAATTTTTATATTATCATATTTAAATTAATTAAGTGATAATATTAAATGATTATTTTATATTTAATTAATTAAAGTAATATAAGATAAATAATAAATAAAAAAGTTTAATTTTTTATAGATCACTTCAAATAAAGAGTTTACATGTCTTAAGAACTCTCTTTTATTTAAGTGACTAGAACTATAAAAGGAGATTACCTCCTAGTCATTCTAAATATTCAGAAGTTGAGAAATCCAAAGTTTTTCTAAGTTTAAGATTTTGGAAACTTGAAGCTCTCAAAAATCTCAAGAACTTTTTAAAGAAATTGAAGAATTAGAACCAATTCTTAAGAATTTATACCAGTTATATAACACCTAAATTTCTAATAACCCAAAATTAAGACAATTAAAGGATTAAACTGAAAGAGACCACAATTTGGAGGCCTATATTGGAAGAAAAGGAAAGTTAGAAATCAAATTGGACATGGTTGAGATCCAATTCTAGTTCAATTAGGATGGAACCAACTGGTTCCTTAGTGGGGGACATAATAATTAGCAATGGGCGATTCTCATGAGGTCAGTGATAGCACGGGAAGGGCTATAAATATCTGGGAGATGACTCTCGGGGATGATTTTCTCCCTAATTTTGTTTCAGTTTTCCCGTTCTTTATCTTCTTTGGTTGCTCGAAGAAGAGGTAGCCATAGAGGGTTCTGCATAGAGCATACTTCTTGAGGATGAAGTTGGAAAAGTAGGGAAACCAACAAGCAATTACTGCCTGGAGAACGGAGGCCCTGGCATTAGAGAGAAGGATAAGCTATGGAGACGATAAGGTCTCAGGTGAGTTTCTAAGACTGCAAACTTGATGTTAAGTTTAATGTCGTTTAAGCATGCCATGTTTGGATAAGCATGAAATATGATGATATGAACAAGCACTGCATGTATGTAGGAAACCTTTAAGGGATAAATGAAGTTTAGGAAGGGAAATGGGGAGAGAACCCATTAGTTACCACCTTGGCCGAAGCTCTAGACCTTCAGAGGGAACATTACGGTGTTTGAGCATCAAGGTTAGGTGCTTTAAAGGAGGTAATGGGAAGAAGACTCAGGAAATGAAATTATGGAATGGTATTTACTGCAATAGCAATATCGTCTAGTCCTTCAGGGAGACACCATGACTACGGTATATGTCATAAGACCATAGATGAAAAAGGCTATGATAGTTTAGCATGTAGTACGTAGTGTAAGACCATGGATGAAAGATGTCATGGCAACATGGTGCACGGTAATGGTAGTGGTGTAAGATCATAAATGAAAGATGCCATGGTAGCAAGGTAAAAGGCATAAGGTATAACGTATACGGTGTAAGATCATAGATGAAAGATGCTATTACATCCAGGTATGATGAGTAAGACCATCGATGAAGGATGCCATGACATCATGAGGTAGTACACCAGGATGGAGAAGCGGTATAATACCATGGATGAAAGACTCCATGACATCCATAGAGTAAGTCTGTTAAGACAGTAAACACAAGGTAAGTCTGCCAGAGCAGTAAACACGGGAAGTCCGTCGAGATAGTAAACACGAGAAGTCTACCATGACAAGAGAAACGAGATAAAAAGGTTATAAGACCATAGTTCAACTATGGCAACCTGGAGTCCACTGTGGAGTAGATACAAAAATTATGCCGAAACCTCAAGTGAGGAGTACATGTATGGGCGTCAAGTATAAGAATTCACGTAGGTGGAAGAAGAGTAAAAAAAGTGTAAGTATGGTAACGAGTCATGAGAAATCTACCAAAAGTGGTGATGGTGGTGAAAGCCAAAAGGCATGGGTGAGGAGCCAACTAGAATTAAGCAAGATAGGCCGGAAAAGAGTTGCCCTTGTTTAGGAAATATAAGAAAGGAAGTTTTCCAAGGATCACAAAATAGGATCCGAAATCAAGAGCCACTAGAACGGGTGAAATGAAGTGGTATGAGAAAAGTGAATGTCCTCGTAGGGAGGAAATGTGCAAGTGAAATGGCAAACTCATATAGTAGTATGAGCGATAACCAGTTGGTCTAGCAAGATAGGTTGATTTTCATGCATGAGATAGACGAGCTCCTAAGTAAAGGGAGAAATGAGAATAGGTTCTCCAGAGCGGTGAAGTTTGCTGAAGGCTAGCGTAATATGGATATGTCGAGGGGACCTTTAGTACTAAGGTTGGATACAAAGAGTCTACCAAGGACTAGTATGAACAAGTCCTCCAAGGATAGTATGTCTTAAGAATCCTTGGGCAGATAGTCGAAAAGGATACAAAAAGGGTTCATAAAAGGAAGTCGATGAACGACCATGTCAGATTTAAGCTAATGAACACCCCATGTAAGGGGGAAAGTGTAATTAAGGACATATAAGAGATAAGGATAGGGTTCGCTGATGTGATGAGGTACCTGAATTACGTTATGTAGAGAGTTCGAATAGAGGATGGTCTTATAGAGAGCTAAGTAGTTAGAAGGATCGGGTGAAGTCCGCCACCTTGACGAAGTAAACTTGCAATGAGCAAGCAGGGAGTATTTTATTTATGTTTATTTTATTTTATATTTTTTCCCTTGTGTGAAATGGTTAATTCATAGTACAGTAAAGGAACTCACTAATTTCTCTTGAACTTACGGATTTGAATTATGTTCGCAGGGCTTGCGATGTAATACCCTAACCCGAATTAATCGCCAGAACAGGGTTACGTAGCATTACTAGAGTTTACAAATCAAACGGATAGAAATTTTAAACATTTCATATCATGTAAATATTCATACCAAAACCAATCAAAATCATACATATTGTCCCTTATATGAGCCCTCGAGGATCTAAATACACGTTAGAAATAAGTCGAGACTAAATCGGGAACTCGGAGAATTTTTCGAAAAACATTGAAAAATTTCAAAGCTGCAGGGGTCACACAGCTATGTGGTCAGGTCATGTGACTCACACGGCCAAGAGACATGCTTGTGTCTTAGGACATGTGGATATTCAAAATAGGGACACACGGCTGTGTCCTAGCCCATATTTGTGCCTGTGTAACTCACTAACTTAGGCCACACGGCCAAGCCACATGCCCGTGTGCTAGGCCATGTACCCTTCGAAGTAACCTCACACGGTTGTGTGCCAGACCGTGTGCTAGGCTGTGTAATAGCCTGACTTACAACCCTTTGAAAGCTACAAGGGACGCACGACCGTTCCACCTGCCATGTGTCACACATGGCTGAGGTACACGCCTGTGTCTTTGCCTGTGTGGATCAAAATAGACCATTTTATAAGCATTTTCTCACCCAAATAGGCATAAACCTAACCCAACATTGTGCATAACAACAAGCCATAATAAGGCACCCAAAACAAGCATAATCAAGCTTTAAACATATGGTATATTCACACACAACCAATATGCCCTTAGGCACCTCAAATGACAATTTTATAAACATGTTTAAACATGTGTTCAATATAATCAAATGATCAACTAACATATGTGCATATTTTCATCAAAACTTACCATGTAACTCACTTACCAAAACACACCAAATGGTACCAATTAATCACTTAATCACTAGCACTAATATACATATAGGCCTTCCACAACAAAGCAGCAATTCACAACAAATTATATGACATATTTAATATGCATATTCAACTACCTTTCTATCTTCCATCATTCAACCATATCAAGTCACATATCATCCATTAAAAAGCTACTTATATACACATTAAAATATACCATTTCACTAACACAAGGCCAGAATGCAAACCAACCAAATAGTCATTTCCAACAACCAAAACACATATAAGCCAACATTAGCCAAAATAACCTATACATGCCATTATAACCAAAATTAAATCAATTGAAAGTACCAAAAGAGCTGATGGATAGTGTGATATAGCTCTGACAAGCTTCCAACCCGAACGAGCTTTCGATTCACTATAAACACAAAAAATAACACAGAGTAAACATTTAAGCTTAGTACGTTCGTATAACATATAAATTAGCTTACCATTTGATCAAATAATAGGTAAGTAACAAAGCATATCCCAACACAACTTGGCCAAAAGCCTAAGCACATATACACCAACTACATTAGTCATGTAAATTCATTTATGAATCAATAATCATGGATGATCTCAACAATTAATCAAGTTTCCATAAACATGTAACATCCATATTCATGTAAATACTTGTAATAGTTCATATCGAACTCATATCATCTCGTAACAGAACATTGTCCATTGAACCATTTAGAATATCGTTGGATACTTGGGATAGCTCACACATATTGTGCTAAACTATAATCCATCAAATCCTGTACATGTATGCTAATACGAGCTGTGAATCAGTATGCTCTCTCGAGCTGTAGGGCGGTACATAGCTACACGATGCTGCTTACATGAGCAATGGAGTATCTACAAGACATGTCGGACCTCAGCAATCGGTAGAATGTTCAGAACCAGCACCTAAATCATGTAACCCTAATGACATGTCATTTGTATCCTACAAATTCATAAGGTTCAAATGAGACTCAGTAGTCATCGTACATTGTTGAATATGCAATTGGTATTTATACATGGAAAATATACAAACACACATATATAATTCAATTAAACATATAAATACACAATTTAATTACACGAACTTACCTCAACGAGTATACGTTGATACGGAGGCGATTAATCCGAGATTTTCCCTTTACCCCGATCTAACTCTGTACAAGGTCTGTCTTGATCTATATAGATAAATTTAACTTAATTTAATATATTTATCATTCAATTTAGCCAACACATATTTTTGGAAAAATTACCATTTTGCCCTTATACTTTTAATTTCTTTGCAATTTAGTCCCTAGGCTCGGAAAATGAAATTCATGCAATTTTCCCCCTACCCAAGTCTAGCGGATTTTCATACATGCTTATAGTAGCCCACATATTTCACAAATTCACAAAATTTACCATGAATTTATCACATTTTTCAATTTAACCACAAATTGACAATTTTACCAAAAATCCTTTTACAAAAGTTGTTTATCTAACAACAACCATTCATTTTCTATCATCAAACTTCAAAAATCATATATATTCATCAATGGTAAAACCCTTATAGTTTAATAGTTTTACAAATTAGTCCCTGGGCTAGCTAGATTAAGCTACAACCATTCTTGAAACATAGAAATCATAAAAAATAGAACAAAAATCACTTACCAATTGAGCTTTCAAGCTTGGCTGAATATCAAGCTTCAAAAAATAGCTATTTCTTCTTCTACATTAGGTTGTGGTTGAGAAAGAAAGATGAAAGCTTTATTTGTTTTATTTATTTTAACATTAATTACCTTTTTACTAATTTAACCTTTAATAACTTTAAAAATTACACAATGTCAAGCCAACATCTTCCACTAAATCATTTATGGTCTAGTTACTATATAAGGACTTCCACTTTAAAGTTCTATAGCTATTTAATACCATTAGCTATTAGAACTCAACTTTTGCACTTTACGTGATTTAGTCCTTTTTATCAAATTAAGCATGTAAGCGGTAAAATTTCGTAACGAATTTTTTATACAGTAATACTATCATGATGTAGACTATAAAATAATAATAAAATAAAATATTCAACTTCAGATTTGTGGTCCCAAAACCACTATTCTAATTTCATTGAAAATGGGTTGTTATATGTGAGGTTGGATGAGAACTTCGATGAAGGACCAAGCCAGATAGAGGCAAGATTAGGGATCGTAGGATGTAAGGTCATGCACATAGGATGTGGATACCTTTGGAGGCTTCGCCATAGGATCAATAGCAACGAAGTCAGATAGCCTCCCTAGAATCTGGATTTTATTAGGACAGATAGTCCTTAGCTAAATATTAAGCTATATTTTGTAAACAGATAGTCTGATTAGATACTGAAACCTAGTGAGACCAAGATTTTAGATAACTTTGAGGCTTTCGATGCAAGAAGCAATATTAGTTTGACAAATAGGTCAGGCGTGGGGTGTTAAAAATTTAGTAGTATTAGAGCCATGGGTTTAGCCAGTTATTTGACCTAAAAGATTGAAAGGAAGTACTCCTATGTGCATGGCGGTCAAACTAGCTAAGTCCCTCGAGTCTTCAGTATTGATAAAGAGAATATATGCTATATATGGATGCATGCACCTAGATTGGAAAATGAAAGGTATGTACTAGCAATTGGATATAGAAATTATGCTTAGAAAGCATAATTAAGAAAATGAGGCAGTAGAAATTCTAATAAATTTATGTTGAAAGGAATGCAGGAAAGCTACAAGCAGCTGAGTATGGAAAAAGGAAAAGTAAGTACATAGAATGAAAGTATCAGTATTAGAGATAGGAAATTTATTTAAAGAAAAGGAACAAAGGTAAATAAATGTTTTTAATCCGTTTAGAGTGATGACCACCTTAATGGTGTTCATACCTTCTTCTGACTAATCCACTTTGAAGGGCGGACAGGGATTCCACCCTATCAATAGTTGAAGGAAGTTATTGGGTATGATGATATAGACTCTCCCTAATGTTGCGTAAGGAGGCAAAGCAAGTTGAGTCTAAAAGAGGGTCTAGGGAGCTGAGGGACAAAGTTTCCTTGAGTTTGAAAATTGGTGCTTGACACACTCCAAGTCGACTGAAGACGGGGATGTGTAACCTTTAGTGAGCAGACAACTCATTAAGGGAAAGAGGTAGTTGATAACGTCATCCAAATGAACCTTTTTTTGAATTGCCCTCAAGACGGAGGTAAGTAAGGGAAAGTGTATCCTCTGAGATACCGAGTAACCTACCATCGTATAGCCAGTGGAGGTATCCCTAAATAATCAAGAACTATTTCCTTGCCTATTACTTTTATAAAGGATTATATGGTAGATGGGAAAAGAAGGCAAGGATTAGAGGATTCACTTTCGAAATCATAAGCTAGGAGTCGCAAGAGAGCTACACTCCAGAAAGGTAATTAAGTGAAAGAGGAAAGAAAAGTTAAAAACACCAAGCAAGATAATTGGGTGAAAGGTGAGGAGTTGTGGAAATCCTCTTAACAAGTTAGCTTATTTATAGCCAAGGAAAGGTGTAGAGATTTTGGAATACTAAGAGAGGGCAAAGGAATCGTTGAAACCCATTAATGCAGGTATGCCACTTGTTAACATTGGAAAGGGGAAGAAATCTTCTAGGTGCCCAAGATGGGAATATTCGCCAACTATTAGAAAAGAGAAATAACCACTGGACTGTTCAGTAACAACCTTTTTAGAGTAAGGTAAAAACATTTGTTTAACATTGGAGTAGGATTGTTCAGTAACACCTATTTAGAGTTATGTGCATGCCATGAACTAGTACCAAAATGTTGATTATATACTCTCTTCTCCAATCCTTAAAATGAGATAAGGTCGCAACTTCACTTTGGAACTTCAAATCGAACCTTTACCTACGCGTTGGAAAATCACGCGTTAAGTTTACAAAAACTTTACAGCAAGAATTAATCTTACCTTTACTGTAATTAAATTTAATATGTCAATGCATAAAATAAAATTAAATGAATTAAGATAAATGAACATTAAATGTATAATTTAACATTTATTTTTACCATAATTCATTTACCGTTCCACTATCGATTTCATTTGTCACTTTTTGTTTACCATAGTAAACTCAACTAAAAAAGTAGGATATGCGAAAACAACACTGAAATCATTAGCACTACTGTTCTTATCACTTTAATGCACTAAAGTGCAAAGTCACCAAAATGCATCGAAGTGCCACTATTAGTAAGCACCAAAGTGCATTATCTCTGATTTGCTCTGAAGTGTCACTACATTAGAGTGCTTAAGATTTCCTAATGACATGTCATCTATATCCTATTAGTTCACATCTTGTCTACATGGGAAATTATAATATCATTAGCATCATTTTACATATCAATTAATCACATATCAAACTTTTACATCCTTTACAATTTAGTCCTTATCATCATGTAATTCAATAATCACCATACTAACACTAGATTATCACCTTGCATTTTATTCACTGCCACACAACTCTTTAGTAAAAGTCTTTATCATAATATTTATTTCAAATATCAAATTTTGTACACTTTACAATTTAGTCCTCTTAACATCAATTCCACTACACTTACCTATTTACTATGTCATTTAAATTTAATTCATATTAACAGTATTTTTAATCAAATTCAAAATGAATATTAATTTTTTCCTATATGAATTAATCACATTGTTACTAATATAAAAATTTCATTATATTCTACATTTAAATTAAATTAGGTAAGATAAAATTCTTGAGGTACTTAGAACCAAATACTTGGATGATCTTTTTATTCTTCTTCTTTCCCTCACTTGCCACTTCTTTTCCCTTATCAACACTTTGATCTTCACATTTCTTCTCTTTCTCTTCATTGTCATGTCACAAATATATAAATTTTCATATCAAAACAATGATCAAATATTTTTTTCATGCACTTTTAATGAGAAAAACATGAAATTCATAAAGAAACCTTATCATCCTTACCTTGGTCTTTTACACCAAACTCTAACTTCTATTTTCTCTCTCTTTCAAGATAAGCATAGCTTCTCTTCTCATGGAACTAAGCTTGCTATTAAGTTTGTATAATGATTTCACTAAAAATCTCTAGGAAAATTTGAAGTTTTCAAGCTTGATTTAGTTTAAAATGGTGGAAAAGCTTTGTTTAGAATAAAAGTAAAAGTTTCCTTCCTACATGAATGAAGGTGGAGTGTGGATGAAAAGAAGGCGAATAGAATTCTACCTCATTCTCATCAAAATATGGTAATAAACTTAATAACTAAAATGTTAAAATATAATTTAAAAATCTAAATATAACCATTTTGATCTAGTGGCTAGCATTCATTTTCAATTTCCAACTCCATCTAAAGGATCAAATTTTACCAACAATTATGAGATGTTTTTCATAATTATCTATTTATGGAATGGCCATTTTGCCTTTGAGTTTTCTCTACAATTCCATTAATAATTTGTGACACTCTCTTCATATAATTACACTTCTAATCCTTCCTTTTTTTCCTCTTCAATTCAATTTAATCATTTATACTTTTAATTTTCATAATTTTTCCCCGACACTTTTCACACTCTTAAGATTTAGTTAATACCCCAAATTTATTTCTCTCAACACACGAATCTTTTCAACTCTCTTCAACATCCAACTACCTTCTCTACTAACATTAATAGTTCATATTTTATTTTCTTTGAAAATCATAACGCGTATGTCCTGGAATTAGCACTATTCACGACTTAGGAGTTTTAGGGATATTACACTAAATCCATTTTGGGAGATCAAAGTCTAAAAGAACCTTGAAGTAAACTCATTCATACAAGATCAACTCTCGAAGACCCTTGGCTTGAAACCCTCTCCAAATTCATTTTCAAGAAAAAGTCTTAACGTCCCTTGAAGCGGACTCATTGGTTCAATATCAAGTCTAGAAGACCTTTAATCCAAAGTAAATCAAATTCTCAAGTAAGCATCTTGTCAAACCCAATTATTGGATCAAGTCTCTACAACCCTTAAAATAATTCATGTCTATCCAGTATTAAGTTTAGACAATCCTTGAATCGAAACTCCATTGAAAACAAAAATCAAAGGATTTATTTGCGTTTGAGAAACATTTAGAGATTATAATAAATAATTTCATAAAATACAATTCTTTAATTTGCTTTAAGTTTTTAGATTTTATTTTTTTAATTGAAATTTTTGTGTATAAATTTCTACCACACCTAGTGGGAAGATCTCTACTTTTCATCTATTTTCTTAAAAAAACCAACTTCACCAAAGTTGTAATGGCCCCCATAAACAACCTCATCAACAAGTCAATTTTGAAGTATGCTTAAACTGAAAAGTTAGAGGAAGAAATATATGCAAAATTACTTTTACAAAGCTCAACATCAAAGGTCGATGTTGTAGTTGTGATAACAACTATCACCAAATGACTTCTTTTGCAAAAGCTGTGGAATCAATTGCAACAAGCAAAAAAAATATTGGATGATAATATTGCTTTAATGATGGCTCAAATTGAACATCTAAGTGGAAGCAACCAAACTCTTGCCAAGGAAACTCCACGTCAAATTTTTCAAGACATTGGTGAAATCAAGACTGTTGAAGAAGAACTTTGAAATGTTTCTTTAGATAAACTTAAGGAGGTTACCAAAAAACCCATCAAAGATCAAGCTAAAAGTGTTGCTCTGCCTTCATATACATACGAAAAGCTATGCACTTAGAGGATTAATCATTTGACGATGTTTGAAAATTATCAGCCTCCAAAGTTCCAAAGTTTGATGGCAAAGAAAATCCACTTTAGTAAGGCCTTCGATTTGTACACTAATCTTAAGCCTAAAAATATTGACAATTGGGAAGAACTTCTCAACCAATTCTATAGAACTTATCTCACTTTTATCATGATTAAACCTCACGAAAAAGGAAAGACAAGCTAGTCACTAATTACATCAATCACTAAAGGAACCTAAGGCTAAAATACAAGAAAAAAATTTTCAAAGTCCTCTGCCATCAACATGTGCATGCAAGGCATGCATTGGGGCTTGCATTACATTCTCCAAGGCACCAAGTAGAAATCCTTTGAAGAATTAGTTACTGGAGCTCACGGCATGAAATAAATAGTTCATAATGGGGGAAAACCTTTAGTTGATAATGAAGATATCGATCAATCTATGAATACAAAAGTGAAACATATTTCTACTCATATAAAATGTACAACAAGAGTCACAATGAAGAAAAGAGGTACCATTTCCTTTATGTTGATGTTCCAAGCATGCTTGAAGAGCTTTTAAAAGGTAATTGATTTGGTTCAAAAATGAATTAATCTAAAAAAGCCGATTGAGTAGATGACCTCAACTATTACAAATAACATCAATTGATTAGCCATCCTCTTGAGAAATGTTTCATTTTGAAAGACAAAATCATGCAACCCATGAAGAAGGGAAAATCAAGTTTGAATAAGAAGGAACATTATCAAACTTGGAATTAGCCACTATGGTTTTTCAATTCAATATGATGGATAGAACCATAAAATCTAACCCTGTCGATCTTATTACACTGGTTCTAAGCACAAGCAAAATGATGGATCTCCAATGGACTAAGGGCAACCACTTGTTTCCAAAATATTAGAATAATCATGGTTGGACTCTAGTTGCATTTCAAAGAAGCCAATAAAAAAATTAATGCTCTTAAGCACAAGCTTAAATTATCACATTGTTCCTAAACATGATCATAAAATTATTCATCCAAAACAAAATGATGCTCCCAAACACGAGCTTAAAACATTGTATCACTCATAAGCACGAGCTTAAATTATTCGTCCAAAAATTAATGCTCCTAAGCATGAGACTACCACTTGGCTTGATCATTAAAAAAAAGGTATGTAGGTAACTTGGTTTTATCGCCAAGTTTAGTCACCACCACCACAAAAAAAAAATCATTTGATTCCTAAAGCTGAAATTTAGAACGCATAAGTTTTTAAAGTTGGACCACCATCTAAGGCTGAAAAATAAATTTGCTTTAAATCATTATATAATGACATCTAAATGAGTTCTCCTTATAACCTCATGAACTACAAAGTTATTTAGATTACCAACTAACATAAATGGTCTTCTATATACAAAGCAATATTTGTGATGCAACTTCTTATTAGTTTAACAAAGGTAATCAATGTGTCATATTTGTTTATACATGCAAAATCATTAAAGGACATATCAATGTAAAGAAAATGAATGAAATTTTTATATTTTCGTGGATAACCAGTTTGACCATTTTAATAATTCATCAAATATGATAAATTTACTATACTTTAAACACAATAACCTAATACTATCATCTTTAGATCCATATTTTTTGGCAAATTATGGAGTTCACAATCCTCATTATGTTTTATTATTCCAACAACAATATTATATGAAAAAAAATTATTAACCACTATAATATCTCATTTATATATTTTCTCTGTAGTAACATAACATATAAAGTTCTCTTCATTAGCATTTTTAAGTAATTGAATCTCTATTGGAATTTTATGATTAGTTATGTCTTGGATTTTTTTGGAGTTCTCACCTTCACTATATGACCATTTTAATCATTTAATCCTTTTATAAAGATGTTTTTATCTTTGAAACCTATTAGCATACCACACTTCAAGCAGGAGTTACTTTTATTTGTTCTAATGAGTTATCTTTCTAGGACATCAATTGCAGCATTTTCAACTGATATGCAAGACTTGATTACTCTCTTTGGGTCGGTAAATGCATCTAGAGTTCATTTGCAATACATTGTAAATGAATTACCTTACAAACTTCTAGTTCACATGACTTTATATAAGGATTTAGGTGAAATAATGATAAAGCACTCCATGTAAGTTCTCTTCAATTACTTATTCTCTCTTTTAAAGTTGAAGAATTGTTTCATCAAAATGACAATAAAAAGAGACTAATACCCAAATATATTTCTAACATTCTCTATAGACTTAATTTTGTGCATTGTAGTGGAGTAATTAGAACGTATATCGTACACCCAAGAAATCCTAATAAGAGAACTATTTGATTCCAAACCAAAAGACAATTATAATAAAGGTATTTAATTAAGATGGCTTGTTGGCATGATGCATATAATCCATTGTTGCATATAAAATAACATGTCGTTGTACAAATAAAAGAAGTTTTTTTTTTCATAAGTAATAGCCCAACAGTTAACTAGAGGAATTTAATAACTGATTCTACTAAAACATTTTATGTATTAATATGTGCAGTAAACTTTTCAACAACTATTTTTATTACATACAATAATCAATAAAAGCTTGAAACATACTCACCAACATTATTAAGACAATTTTTTCTTACTGTGTACTTTGAAAATTGTGCTTTTAATCTAAAGATTTGAGAAAGTAATATCACAAACATTATAACACCTTAAAACCCAGCCAGAAGTTTTGAATCGAACCTTGGAGGTCACATTGATCACCGAAGTGATTGTAGGCAAATTTTACAAAAACAACCCGAAAAATATTACAATATTTAGGTTACGTAAAAAATTTCTATTATCAAAACTCGATATTCCAAAATACAATTGTTCAAACCAAATAACGTCTACTTGTATTTAACAAAAAATTTCATACCACAGTATTTAAAACAGAACTTACAGTCTAAAATTGTTTACATAAACTTAGATTTACAGAAAACACTTTATTAACCAGTTTTAAAAATGTGATACTTCCTAGACCTCTGCATACCGAGTTCAGCTTCAAAGAACGCAAATGTATCTGAAAGGGGAAAACACAAAAGGGGGTGAGTTACATGAGCTCAGCGTGAGTTCAAAAACGACCAAAATAGGGTTAAAAAATTCAAATCAATAGAGAAATAGACTTACTTATATACACAGAGTCAGAAAGTAACCTTGGAGCCAATGTCCCAACAGAACGAAACAACTCAAGCACACTAAGTCACAGACAGACACTCAGTCACAAGTGTTATTCAGTCAAACAGAAAACAGTCAGATAATCTTACACTCAGAACACTCAAACAGATGCGTGTAAATGCAGTCAGATAATAAAAACCCACCCATCCAGCCAAAACACCTCTCTGTCCCTCGATCACACCCCAAAAGAGCTATTTAAGCTTGTCCAACCAAACACACCACAAAGGACCTCGAAAAGCCTATCCAACCTTAAACACCATATATGTAGACCAAGCCACTTAGATAATTATACGCAGCAAGGCTTGCGTATACACAGTACAGTATAATGCGGTAAACCACTGTACAGACATGTTGCAGTCTAAAATGCCAGATCATATAATGGTATGTAGCAAACCTGACATACATGTGGTGCAGTGCGGTAAATTGTTGTATGAATATGTTACAGTAAACTACCAAATTAGATCAGAATCAGTCTTCCTTCTCTTCACAACCAACCTTAAAATTTATTTATGCAAGTGCATGTATGCTTACAACCTCACAGAAACAATGAACATATCGACAGACAGTCAGATAGAAACAGATATGCACACACACCCAGCTAACCGGGTTCAGGATCAGACATCTCACACAACAGTCAGAAATAACATAATAGCCGAAGTCTAGATTAGAGTCTTAACTACCCTTACTAAAGCTTAGCTAAGGGTCGGAACACACAGACACATTTTTAGATAAAAAACATACATAGAACTAAAATTAAATTACCTAGAACCACATAGTCATGTACTCTGGCCGTGTTGAAATGCCTAGACCATGTGGGGGTCAACACTCCCGTGTGGGAGAAGGCACATGGCCATGTGGATGAGGTACACGCTCGTGTGGGCCAGGGACATTGCCTTGTGAATAGGCCTTGTGACTTTCTGCCCATTTGTACTAAAAGAGAGTACAGGGCAAACACAGCCGTGTGACGGTCTCACACGCTCGTGTGTCCAAAACACACGCCCGTGTGGGATCCCTAAATCCCCAAATTAGCCACACAGCCATGTGGCACCAAATCATTAAATCCCTAATTCTCTAACACACACGTCTGTGTGCCCAGGGGACATGACCGTGTGAAAATTGACAAAAATCCCCAAGTTGGCCACACAGTCGTGTGGCGCCAAATTTTGCCTAAAAACCCTAATTCCTAATTGCACACGGCAGTGTGGACTGCCTGTGTGGGGGCACACATCCGTGTGGTCGCCCATGTGGTGACGAAACCACATCGAAAATAGCCTAGAAAAAAATACTCTCACCTTGAAAGCACTTCCTAACCCTCAGTTACTCAAAATTATACCGAAACAAACAAGTTCTAAACATAAAAATAACATGTTCTATACCGTAAATAACAGATTTGCAAACACACACATAAAGTGCCAACTTTCACAGAGTCAAATTGAGAATTCACAGATAAATTAGAGAGGATATGAAACCCACACCTGATTCGCAATTAGAAACGTTTAGAGCTCGACTCAATAACCAAGAAACCAAAGCCCTCTGAAAACCATAACACCACCATTTTTTTTAAAAAGGAAATAACAAAATAAAGAAAAACCAAGAAAAAGGGAAGAGGAGATCATGAAAAAGAAAAAGAAATTTCAAAAATAAAACTAAATAATAAAAATAAAACTAAATAATTATTTTTTAAGCTTAAAGCATATCTATAAAAATATACCACCCAAAACGCACACACAAAGACTCAAACCCAAAACCCAAAGGTACATTAACACTCACTCAACCACCAGACTAGTAGGCCCTTCCTAACACTATAATGCAGAAACTATTCCAAGTACGCGACCTACTCATTGACCCTTACTTAGAATCTCAAACTTCTAACCCAAAAAACCGAGGTGCTACAAACATTATGTTGTAAGTTGATGATAAAAACACATTTGACTACCTTATAGATGCACCTATCAAACTTATATAATTTTTAAATAGTCTGCATGGTAGATGAAAAAGCCCACATATATTGTCTTGAATTTGTTTCTAAAATGCAAGAGATCTAGATCCACCTTTAGTTATTGAAGATAATTGTCTTTTGAAGCAAGCAACATATAAGAACATTTTTAATTAAAGAATCTTTTAGTTCTTTAATAGATGGTTATATGAATTGTCAACGATTTTTAACATAATTATTAATCCTTGATGACTTAACCAATCATGAAGAATAATAAAAATATTTTAATCAATAAACTCGTGATATTCTATAATATGCGATTCAACCATACTAATATATGTGTAACACAGATGAGAGAATAAAAAATAATTCACCCATACAAATTTCTTAATACCAATCATGGGAGAGGTTGTGACTAACGAGGTGAGGGGGCAAAGCTTATTTTGGCGAGATATCTATAACAATTTTAAATTTTAAAAGACCACAAGAACCTTTAAAATATTTAAGCAAAAATTAAAGGTATATGATACTTATGCGACAACTTTTAACTTATTAATCTAATGAGTTCTTTAAAAAAAACTGATTAAAGTCAGTTGCAAGTCCCTAAGCTTTTCATACAACAACAAATGTAGTTTTCTACTTTTTAAATTTCTAAATTAAGATCTAATTGTTAAAGTGTTAAAATTCTTCTATTAAATTTGATAGTGCAATATTTTAGAAAAAAAAAATCTTAATAACCATATAACAAGAAAAAAAAGATTATAGACTTAAATTTAAAAGAATAATTATAATAATTTAATAATTAAATTTACATTTTTAAATTTAAAAATAATTAGAGAGACTAGATTTGTTGATACAGAGTATCAACGAGAGTGGAGGACGGGGAGGGTGAAGAAGCAGAGAAGAAGAAAATCTAAAAGTGGGGTCTGGAGTGTTGTCCTTCCAAAAGAGGGTCTTTGGAACTATATTAAATGGGGTTTTTTGAGTTAGATTATAATATATTTTATTTTAATACAATTGTCTAACAAGGTTTTTAAAATTAAAAAAATAAAAGTTAAATTCTAAATCTACAAATAATATAGTAAAAAAAAATTCAATAGATTAAATGTAATTTCGGTGAAAAAGTAACATAGTTGGGTTAGAAATAAGGTTGCTTATCAGTTGAAGACACTTTGGTGCCGATTTTATTGCACTTAATTACTTCATTGAATGGCTAATGTAGCCTATAACTACGATTTAAATAAATTGTCATCTACTAAAGCAATATGACTTTCGCATCACTTGTGTTCCAGTGAATCAACTGGACTCGCATTATTTTAACTAGAATTAATATGGTTGATGTTAGATTAATTATTTATTTGTGTCAAATTAAAGAGTAAAATTTTAAAAGTTAAAATATGCTCCAAGTCTTTATATACTTTGTACATTTAGAATTTAATCTTTTTTTTTTCAAAATTTAATCATTCTACCTTTTAAATTTTAAAAATTGGATCCAATGATACCACTATAAAATTTCTTTTATTATTATTTTTAGCGTAATATTTTAAAATAAAAAAATTTCACTTAATAGTTATGTAAAAATAAAAATAACATTGAAAATACAAATGTGGATTTTTTTTCTTAAAATAACTCATTTGAAGCTGTCATGATAAAATAAATTTTTTTGTTGGAATAATGTTTTTTAAAAAATTAATGTAGGATTTTGATGAAATAATTAACAATATTATTTATTTAGACTAACTAAAGGCATTATAAAAACAAAGGGACTAAATAATATCAAAAGTTAAAAGTATATAGATTAAATGTCAAGTTTTAACATAGTATAGGGGCCGAAGCTGAAATTCGACTATTGTCTTGTAATGTAAAAAAAAAAGGCAAGCAAACCCAAAAGAAATAGAAAGACACTTGTAAGCCTTTAAAACTCTAAGGGTATTCAAATTATATATTACCATGTAACATTTTAACTGAAAAGTTAATGATATTAATTATTTGAACTAATTAATAACATTATAAAACTATAAAGATCAAATTATATTAAAAATTAAAATATAGATATTAAATTTTAAATTTAAGCACATTTCTCTAATGTAAAAAAGACACCAATGAATGATGCGGCCACATGTTAAGAAATAACGTTGAAAATAATAATTAAGATTTTTCTACTCAAAAACTCCCATTTAAGATCCTCATAATAAAATAAAAATTTTCTATTGAAATATTGTTCTTAAGGAACATTGATCTAATAATTTTGATTAAAATAATTAACAATATTAACTATTTAGATTTAATGACATTATAAAAGTGGAGGAACCAAATGATGTAAAAAATTAAACTACATAGAGTAACTCTCAAGTTTTAGCATAGTATAGGAGCCAAAATTAAAAATTGACCATTGTTTTATAATGTAAAAAAAAAAAGCAATGCAAACATAAAAAAAAATGAAAAGCCACGTGTCTATTTGTAAAACTCTTAGAGTATTTAAATTATATATAATCACATAATATTTTAATTGAAAAGTGATATTAAGTTTTTGGATTAATTAATAATATTATAAAAATATAGGGACCAAATTATGTTATAAATTAAAATATAGAGATTAAATTGTAAATCTATATACATATATAACTAATCAAATTAGTTAATATCATTATAAAAATAAAAGGGACCAAATTATGTTAGAAATTAAAGTATAAAAAAATAAATCTTAAATTTTAGGCATAATAGAAGGACTAAAACTAAAATTTAACCATTTTATTATAATTAAAAAAAAGAGAGTATGGGCAAAATGTAACAGCCCGATTTTGGGTCTAGTCGGAACAGTAGTTTCGAGGCCACAAATCCGACGTAAGAAAATTTATTTTTTATATTTTTATGGTTTAAAATTTCACGGAATGATTTTTTGAAAATTTCATTTGAAAATTTTGACGTTTGGGCACTCAATTTAGTCAAAAGGACTAAATCGTAAAGAGTGAAAAACTTGAGTTCTAGAAGCTAGAGGTGTCCAATTCTTATGAAATTTTAAATTGGAGGTCCTTAAATGGTAATTAGACCATTGAATAAATTTTTGGACAAAAATGCAGATGAAATAGGTGAAATAGAATATTTTTAAGTTTAGGCATTTTGGTCATTTAGTAATTAAATGACTTAATAAACAAAATAAAAGTCAAACTTTCTTTTCCGTCTTCCTCCTTGGCTGAATTTTACATGAAGAAACTATGGCTAGGGTTTTCCAAGCTTCCAAGCTCAATTGTAAGTCTGTTCTAGCCCCATTTTTAATGATTTTTACGTTTTTGAAATCCTTGTAACACGATCTAGCTATTTCTACCATTATTTTGAGATATGATGAAGGTCTAGGTTTTGATCAATGTTATAAATTTGTGTATTTTGATGTTTAATGGTAGATTATGCATGTTTATGGTTAGAGAAACGACTTTTACTAAGTGATTTTCGGTGAAAACGTCCAAAATGACTAAATTGTAAAATTTATAAAGTATGTAGTAAAAGTGTGTTTTAATGGAAATTGTGCGCTGCTATAGTTATGAAAATAATTTGGATAGGCTTGTATGTTAAATAAATTGAATAAATTTCATTTTACGAGCTTAGGGGCAAAAGTGTAATTATGATAAACTTTTGGGGAAAAAATATAATTTTTCCATAGTATGATTTTTGGGTCACATTGATAATGTGACTAATAAGTGGGCTAAATGTGATGTTATAGATAAAATAAAACAAGATTCGGGCCTAGAACAAGGGAAAACAAGTAATTGACAGTTAGGTCCCTCTTTGTATTTTGGTTCGAGGTAAGTTCGTATGTAAATAATGCTATGTTATGTTTGTATTTTAAATATTATAAATGCTTTGATAATGTATGAAATAAATGATTGGTTCTATGGTTGTATTTGATGAAATTCGGATAAGTGAGAAAAATCTCGTTTGAACATTAGGAATAGAATAGGATACGAGTGATATGTCACTAAGGATATTTATGATATATGTGTGATTATGTGATCCGGGTATTGGTATCGTACGTCTCCCTATGGCTGGGTAGTCCAGCATGTGTTGCGGATACCTGACAACTTGTGTGAGCAGCACTGCGTAGTTACGTCTTGACCGTCAGCTTGTGTGAGCAGGCCCAAGATTTGCTCGAGAGCGAGCATTCATGTGATATGAGATATGAGGTAGCTTTAGCTGAATATGTGGCACTTATGTGCAAAGGCTTCCCGTGTATCCATTTAGTATTCCAAGTGTTCAACGGGTATGCCAAAGATGAGAAAGTAAGTGGTAATGTTACGAGATGGAACAAGTATGTACGTAAAGATTTTTAAGTATTGACTTCATGTTATTGTGAGTTATGATCACTATGAAAGTGAATTTGAGATAGCCTTGTGATTGTTGATTTATGGTCATGATGTATAAATGCATGGAAACACGATTGATGACTATATGTTAGGCCTTGAGGCCCAATTGTTTGGTGAGATAGTAAATGTTGTTCATTTGAATTGTGTTTTATCGGTTATGAGTGAAAGGAAATATTGGCCTAATTGCCTATTAAAATGGTTAAGAAAGTATGGAAAGAAATAGTTATTACAATTTGAAATATGTTGAGCTATATGCATGAAAACATGAATATACATAAGTAACGTGTACTTTTACTAAGATGTTTAAAATGATTTGCTAATTATGAAACATGCTACAATGGAGAAATTATGGCTGCTAGACTGAAAGTCGAGTAATGTTAAATTATTTTGATAAATCAAAAGAGAGTAAACATGTGAATAGGTTATATTACAACCTTGAGATTTATAGATATTTTTATATTAACTTGTGCTTATATTGTCAAGCATAGTATATGACTAGCATGAGTTGCTCATTATTTTCATATGGACTTACTAAGCTATATAGCTTACCCCCTTCCTTTCCCATGTATTATAGGTTAATTTAGCTAGCTCGGGTTGGAGACCGCCGGAGATGCCATCACACTATCAAGCTATCATTTGGGTATAAGTGAACACAAGTATTCTAAGTTTAGGCATGTACACAGACTTCATCTTTTGATTAATTATGTCAATATTAAATTGGCCAAGTGTGTTGGCTTATAGTGATTTGGTGATTCATTTTGTATATGGCCATGAGATATGGTTCATATTGATTATTTGGTTGTAAACCTATTCATATATGCATGAATGTGCCAAGGTCATACATGATATGGCTAAAATTTTTTGGCATGGATGAATTGTGGATGTAACTATGGATGTTTGATGATGGAATTGTGAGTGAGTGGCATGATAATAACTAAGACATGAGTATGTTAAATGGAAGTAAACTTCTACTCTTAATGCATGCAAATTTATAAATTTGACTTGACAAAGTATGAAGTTTTATGGATGTATTAGTAAAGATGGAATAATCATGATTATGTCTTGTTTGTGTATGTTTTAAGTGCTCAATTATGCCATGTTAAGTGCCCTTGAAGTCATGTATGTGTTTATGCAAATAAGGGTGGCAATTGGCTTGGAAATTAGCCTTGTGTGACACACAGTCAGCCTCATGGGCGTGTGATCTGGCCGTGTGTCCCCTACACCCTAATTAGGTAAAACAGAATGCCCAGTAGTAAACACACGGGCAAAGACACGGCCGTGTGTCTCAGCCATGTGAAGGACACGGCCTTAGCATACGGGCGTGTGACTTGGCTGTGTGCCCCTATTTTGCTAATGACATCATAAATAGAGAGTTACACGGGCTGAGGATACGGGCGTGTCCCAAGCCACACAGGTGTGTGTGACCATACGGCCTACCCACACGGGTGTGTAACTCCCTAAAATAAGAAAATTTTCTAAGTGTTGTAAAAGTTCTAAAAGTTCTCGGTTTAGTCCCGAACCATACCCAATGTATCTTTTGGGCCTCGAGGGCCCATATAGGAACAATATACATGTGAATGAAAAGTTCTAAATTAGACAAAAATTCATGTCTCGGTTTTGTATGAATGTGTGAATTTATGTCCGGTAACGCCTCGTACCCTGTTCCAGCGTCGAATACGGGTAAGGGGTGTTACACAAAATTAGGCATACATGCCACTTTTAATAAATAACTAGAGAAATAGGTTATTTCATTTGAATTTTATGGAAATAGGTCGATTTTGGTATAGGTGGCAAAAACTCTTCTTGCAGGAAGAGTGTTTGGGTGACATGACAGGAGAGGGGGAAGCGTGCCCCGTAGGCACACTTTCCTCTCCTGCCACATCACCTAAATGCTTTCTGCACCATCCAATTAAACTTAAAAAATAATAAAAATAAAATTAACCATTAGATTGAATTTTGAATAGTTGAGAATCTCGAGATAAATTTTTTAAAAAGTCGAGAATCCTAGGATAAAATTTACATCTCATCTTTTCTATGGTAGAATAAAAATATGATTTTAATAACTTAAAAAAATAAACTTTTCTTGTTAGAAGCAGTTTTTTGACTGGTCATGTATGCTTTTTTCCAACATTTTGAAATATGTTTCATATCCAGTGGTAGAGTTTCCTATAAATGAAGATTGGAATAGAGAGGTTTTCCTAGTTAAATTTGGAGCAGACAGTTTTCATGTTAAGGAGAAGATTGTTGATGTTAAAAATCTGAAGTTTAAAAATCAACCTGGCAAAGTAAATTAGTTTTAGTAAGTAACTTTGGTGTCTTTGTTTGAATTTGGTTAATGAATATTTATTTTTATGTATAATATTTTTGTCTTAGTTTTATATTAAACATGTGAAAATCATTTTTTGGCAAAGATGAGTAGACAAATTAGAGTTGTTATTTTTTACTATGGTCAAATACGCGACACCAAAATTGATGTCATTTTTGTATTAGCCCAATCTACAGAATTGACTTTCAATTGGAGCATCAAATTGAACAAGCTTTTGTCAAAAATTAGAAGGAAAGTCTCGACTTCAAGCCAGATGAGAATTTCAAGCTTCAAAAATAGATATCTAACGTCAATGAACCTTGTTCGATATGATACATTTGAGCTTAAAGGCGACATGGATGTCAAGTTAAGGCTTGATACGCATTGCTCAACTAGAAATGTTATACTAGAGTTATATTCATAGTTTGTCAATGTAGAAGAAGGTGGCTCGAGTTCGACAATAGTTTCAGTTAATTTGTTTCAGGAATAGGATGCAGAAAGTCCAACACACAATTGTGCAATGGTTTCACCTTATTGTTAGAAATATTGTATCAGGAAATGCTGGAATCATCAATGAGAAGGTGACCTATCGTTAATTGTAGTGGTAATTTAGATACGTTTCAACATTTAAAGAGTTTGTTTTCTAGCTATTTTAGTATTAATTATTGCATTTTTGGTAGTTAGTAAATAGTAAAAAATAAGTGTTTTTAACACATTTTTGAGTCATAGTGACCTATTAGGTCGAAACGGGACTTAGGTGGATTTAATTTGTGAATTTAAGTCTGTAAGATGTTCAATTCCAGGCCCAATGGATGTAGGAACTTGGGATGAGTGTCACAAAATATTCTCAAGCCGCTAAAGCATGAAAAAGACCTAGAAGCCCAAGAAATTGGTGTCAGGTTGCACCATGCAATGTCTATGGCATGACATAGGCTTGACGTAGAGCCCAAGTTCTTCAGGGTTAATTTTGTTCATATAATCAAACTTATATAAAGACCTAATTCGGGCTGCTAACACTTCTATAAATAAGACCTTAGGGGTTTGATGTAACCAAGCCGTCTTAGACATATAAAAACCCTAGTAGTTTAAGATTAGTTTTATTTTAGTTTTCTCTTTGTTTTCTAAACTCTTTTGTTCTTTTGTCTTGGAATTAGTTTTGATCCAAGATCTTATTTATAATATCAAAGTATTTCAATTTATTTTCCTTTGCAAGCGACAATATCCTTTTCCCAATCGAGAGATTTACTACTCTGCACTTAATGACATCAACAAGATTATTTCTTTATCTCTTTTTTGCTTTTGATTTAATTTTTTTATGTACATGTTTATTTCAATTGAGAATGAGATAATGAATAATATCGTGAGTAGCTAATTCCATTTAAAGGAGATTAACAAGTGAGTGTGGGAGTGATCAACGAAGAAGTAAGGGTTTCCTATAAAATTAGTTGGTATAAATTACGCGTTCTTAAACCCTAGGCTTGACAACCCTAAGAAGTAATCAAGGTCGGAAGATAAGTTTGTCAAGTAAATCGTAATTTATCTTGGTTGAGAAAGTGAGGTCGAGAGATAAACAAGTATCTACCAATTAATTAATCAATTAGAGGTTGGGAGGTAATTATTGGTTATTTATTAGCTAATTCACCTTAAAACTCGAATCTGAAGTTAATTAAAACCACTGAAACGAGTTAATCTTCCTGATTGGTTTAATTGATTTAGTTGTTTGTATTTTATTTTTTGTTATTTATTTTAGTTATTTAGTTTATGATATTATCTTTGTTTATTGACTGTCATAATATAGTATTTAATTATTACAATTTAGACATGTTATTATAAAAGTTTTTTTAATAGATTTAATTCATCCTCCCTTGGGTACGATCCACAGAATACTTCCTTGTGTTCTGTTGTAACAAAATACTATATTACAATTTGACCTGTATACTTGTTGACTCTGTTGCAGTAATTTCTTATATTTTTGGTGTAGTATTTTCCAGTCAAATGTTCGCATGTTTAGCGGCGGTCAAGTTGTTGGAGCTGCTGCCGGGGAGGTTTCGACATTACATTTGAAAATATTTTTACAATTAATATGATAAATAGGAAAGTTAAAGACTATAGATACAATATTTTTATTTCTTTTATTTTTAATTTTTTTATTTTTTTAATTTCATTTTAACTTTTAGGATCGTTTATTGCCCGAAGCAATAGCACCCCAATCGAACCATATCCTAATCCAAAGATACTACTTAGATGCAATAGTCAGTTTATGAACACCGATCCACCCGTGGAAGTTACTCTACCTCGAGAGAATATGATATTTGAAGATCCACAAGAGCATCAAGGAAATATTCGTGAAGAAGTCCTAATGGATCAAAACACATTGCGCGAGTACGCTTTTACCTACACTAGATGTGGTGCAATGTAGCATCGAAAGGCCAATGATTAACTGATCGCGTGATTCGTAACAAGTAATAAATATTTATAATGAATATCAAACCTAGTCTAACTATTATCACGACGAAAAGGCAAGCGCACCTATCGAACAATAGTATAGCAATGGCAAGACCGGGATATCGTACCCAAGGGAACCAAAAGTACTAGTAATAACTATCTTTTTATTATCTAGCCTATGAATAAAATGGGTTTGTTTTAATTAACTAATTATTTAAACTAAAAGCGCACAGAGAAAAGAATTGGGGAATTGCTTTTGGGAAAATCGATTGACTTGAGACAATACCTAAGGAAAAATTCACCTAGACTTTACTTGTTATTCTGGCTCCGAATCGGACTATTTATTCATTCAACTTGTTCCGTAGACATCCTTAAGTTATGTTATTATCCCGATTCAAGACTAATAACGTCTAATCCCTAGATTGCATAACCGAGACTTTTCTCTAATTAACACTCTAGGGTTGCATTAACTCGATCTATGGATCCCCTTATTAGGTTTCACCCTAATCCGGCAAAATCTTGTCACCCTATTTCTAGACGCGCAATCAACTCCGCTTAATTATGGCAAATGTACTCTTAGACAAGGTCTATTCCTCCTTTGAATAAGAGCTTGTCTTGAATCAGTATCCTGGGATATCAAAGCAAGAATTAAGAACACATAATTAAGAACAAGTTAAATATTTATCATACGATTTAGAAAATAATAATAAGATTCGTCTTAGGTTTCATTCCCCTTAGGTATTTAGGGGATTTAGTTCATAACTAAATAAGAAAACATCTTAGAAGAATAAAGAATACAAAACATAAAGAAAACCCAAAACTCCTAAAGGGGAATTGAGGAGAGATCTTCAGTCTTGATGATGAATCCAGCTTCTGAGATGGATCAATCGGCTTCTTTGGGGTAATTCCTTACCCCTCTTCTCCGTCTCCCTTTTTCTCCTTCTCTAGTGCGTATTTATAGGCTTTGGAATGCCTAGCAACCCTCCAAAGTGGCCATTTTTGAATTGGACTTAACTTGGGCTCAGCAGGTACACGCCCATGTGACACGGCCGCGTGACGTGATTACCAGGCCGTGTTCGATCTGTTAAATTGCACACGGCCGTGTGGGTCAAAAGCCAGGCCGTGTGAATCATGAAAGCCTTGGTCGACACCCTTGAAAGACACGGGTGTGTGGGCTACCCGTGTGGCAAGGCTTAAGTCGTGTCATCTTCTCGATTTGGTCTGTCTTGTCCCTTTTTGGCTCATTTTTGGCTCCTTTTGACTCTTGGTGCTCTCCTGAGTACAAAACATGAAATTAAAGCATTAGGAGCATCGAATTCACCAATTCTAATGAGAAATTATCTATAAAATGCATTAAACAATGGGTAAAAATATGTATAATTTACAGTTTATCCTTAACGCCAATAATTTTGAAATTAAGATGACCACAATTTAGATGATTCAAAATACTCTACGGTTCAAAGGTAACATGATAGAGGACCCGAACCAACACTTGAAGCGATTTCTACAACTATGTGACACCTTCAAATACAATGGAGTAATAAATGATGTTGTGCGTCTTCGATTATTTCCATTCTCCTTATTTGACAATGCAATTGATTGGTTGTGTAATATCTCAAATTTTAGATTAATAAGAATGAAAAATTATTTTAAAAATAAGGAAATAGCCTGGTGGTTAATTTATAAAGGAAAAAACATGGAAAGTAGATTAAGGTTCCAAGTTCGAATTTCTTCCCTTGGAAAATAATTAAATTTTACAAAATCCCTTCTTATTTTTTTAGTGTGTGTCACCCATGCCTAATTAGACCTAGGTATAAATATTATTTTTAACAAAATTTATTAGCCTTTAATCTCATCCTTTTCCCCCTAGCCGTCCCTCGTTTATTCTCTCCTCATTTTTTCTCAATTTTTTCTTTTTTTTTCCTTGTTGTTGCCGCCCAAACCCCTTGAATCACCATCTCTTTTCTTTTATTTTGCCATAAGATCTTGGAAAATCCTCCCCTCAACATTTTTGGCATTTTTCCCCTTAATTTTGCAGGCCCAAATCTAAAATTTTTTACTTCCAAGAATGATTCTCAATGTTGCCAAGAAGAGCCATTGCCGCCCCTTTCACCTAGCTTGTGTAAGTTCTTGTTTTCTTTCAATTTCTTGATGGATCTTGTAAGTTGAGTACCCAATTTTCAAGATCTATAATGAGTTTGATTTTTAAGAATTTAAATATGATTTTTCCAGCCTTTCAAGTAATTTTAAATGTGATTTCAAATTAGTACCAAATTGGCCAACATTGGCGGTGGTGTGTGCGCCTAAAGGCTAAAAAATAGGGCTATTGTTCTTTAATTTTTTTCAATAATTTTCTAGAAATATGTTGGGTTCTTGAACCCTTCCAAATAAGCCTTTAATCATGTGATATTTAGGAAAAATCAATCTTGATCAATCAGCGACTCTGATCTGACAATTCATGAAGCGTAAGTGTGGTTGATTATGGGCTAATGTGTAGTTTCGGTTTAGATGTTGGGTAAAATGTTAAGAGATGAAATTAAATATTTTAATATTGGACTAGCTACTGATTTTTCAGTATTTATGTGTGTTAGGTGCTGAATTAAATGCCCCAAATCAACAGTAAGGCCAAATAGATGTTCACACGTACGATTCGCATCAAACTAGTGTAAGAAACCTAGCTAGTTTGGATTTGAAAAATATTTATAAATGTAATTGTTAGATTGAAACCATAAGTGGGTGTTTGAGAACTGTTTAAGTGGAATATTAATTTGGTTAAATATTTTTTTAATTTAGGTTCGTTTTAAAGTTTAATAGAGATACCATGAGATTCAGAAGTGTGTTGTAGTAGAGCGTAATTAAGGTGTGGGTCCTAGCTCGTTAAATTGAATGTTTTAATATTATTTTTAAATGATATAATTGATGGCTAATCTTGCTAGTTGGTCTTGGCTAAATGGTTAAATAATTCAATTGTAAGTGGCCGAAGCAGGTACGTTTCAAGCCCTAACTATCTGGCATGTTAGCAAAAATGTGAGAGTGACTGAATAATTGTTGTGATTGATATTCATTGTCGGACTAGGGTTAAAGGCATTACCAGACAAATCGAAACATTTAACTTTCATTTCATAATCATCAAAGCATTAGAGATCAACATCATTATAGAGTCCCTTATATAAGTCGTCGAGACTAAAACATGCTTTAGAAAGGGGTCGGGTCTAAACCGAACACATACAAATTTTTTCCAAAACTTAAACATTTTTCAAAGAAGTACAGGTCACACGCCCGTGTTAACAGGCCGTGTGCCTTACACGGCATTAGACACACCTGTGTGTCTAGGCCATGTCAAAACAGGGCATACATACTGACTTGCTCACATGGCCACAAGACACGCCCGTGTGCCTTGGCCGTGGTCGAGCCTGACTTGGGCCACACAGCTAGCTACACGCCCATGTGCCTTGGCCGTTCTCGAGCCTGACTTACAATTGTAGGGTACCCTAGGGGACACACGGCCGTGCAACATAGCCGTGTGTTGCACATGGCTGAGACACACTCCTGTGTCTCTAGCCGTGTGGACAAAAATAGGCCATTTGAATAGCCAACTTGCCACCCCAATTGGGTTAAACCTATAAGCACCAAACCAAGCATATTTGCACAGCATTTTATGACCAATTCACAACTAAAACATAAGCCATTTATGATTTATCAATGCCAACTAAATTTTCATCTCAATTCATCAACCAAATCATAAAAAATCTAAAATAAAATCATATCAAACATATGTTTCAATTTCATGATCAAAACTTATCAATTACCATAGCTAACACATGCCAAAAGCTTACCAATCCTACCATGTCTTATATTCATACATAAACACACCAAATATATCATATTGCCTCATAATTCATATACCAAAACCATATCATAAACACATCCATACCAATCCATATCACATGGCTAAATATATATACATCACAAAACATAATTTAAACACTTCTAGCCTATACCTGCCATACTTCAATATATACATTTTCAAAAGTACCAAAATAAGGTTATATAGTATGGTGACGATCCTCGAGCTCACAGTAGCTTCGATATCTATAAAACAATGCAAACACAAACACAAGTAAGCTTTCAAAAGCTTAGTAAGCCATACACAAATAAATTTATCATTTAAAGCATATAAACATTGTAACAGCCCGAGTTAGACCCTTATTGGAATGGTGGTTTCGGGACCACGAATTTGAGTCAAAAAATATTTAAAAATTATTTTCTATGTTTATTTTGTGTGAATTTATATCTGTGAAATTTTCGTAATTTAATTTTATCGTTTGGGTGTCCGATTAAATAAAATGACTTAATCGCGTAAAATGAAAATTTGAAGGTTAGTAGTAAAAGGGCCAAATAGTGGTTGTCTTTGTAATGTGGGGTGTTTATAATGCAATTATACCCTTGGATGTTTGCATGGACACATACGGCCGTAGGAAGGTGAATTATGAATGATATTAAACAAGGTTAAAAAGGTAAATTATGTAATAAAATGTTTAAAATAAAACATAAGATTAAAATAAGCTATCATATTATTATGTTCATCCACTGAAATAAAGAAACAAAAGAAGAGAAATAAGAGAAGCTAGGTTTGGCCACATTTCTCAACTTGATTCAAAGTAAGTTCTAGTTTGGTTTTTGATAATTTTTACGTTTTTGATATCGTTGCTTCGAGTACTACAAAGCCCATGCTTAAATTTTTGATTTTGGTGAATATTTTGAGTTGTACCATTTTTGAGAGCTTGTGATTTTTATTGTTTGATGATGAAATATGAAAGATATGTTTTAGATTAACATGTTTTGTATTGGAGTTTTTGATGATTTTTAGTAATTAGGACTAAATTGAAAAAATAATAATTTGAGGGATTAAAATGTGAAATAAATCAAAAATGGATTTGTATGAGAGTGGGTAAAATTCGGCCCAACATGGGTATCTTGAAATTTTGTATATTTTGTATTTTGTGCAATAGGGACTAAATTGTAAAAAGTGTAAATGCCAGGGGTAAAATGGTAATTTTCCCATTTATGTGTTTTTGGACTAAATTGAATGAAAATATGTTTGAATGAGCTTAATTTGAATATGTTTAGATCAAGAACCAAAGAAATCGAATTTGAATCGGGGGAAAACGAAAGTTGTTGACTAGCTGCCCTGTTCAATTTTATAACGTCTGAGGTAAGTTTATAAGCAAGTAGACATTTTAAATTGTTGTTAAATGATAGAGATACATGCTGTTATGAAATGTATGAATTTATATTTGTTATGGCCGAATGTGAAAAGGGTTGGTTACTACATTTCTGAATTCGTTTCGACTGAGTTACGATGTCCAAAAGCCCCATATGAACCTTAAGAATAGTTAGGATACATATGTCATGACATAGGATTCCGGTATATGTGTGCGAGTAACACCATGGCATCGATATGTGATTCCGATATGTGTTTACGAGTAAGACCCTGACTGGGACAGTGGCATCGATATGTGACTACATGTAAGACCACGTCTAGGACGTTGGCATTGTAGGACTTGTGTGATTATTTGAGTGTCCTATCCAATTCCGAATGGTTCATCGGGCAAAAGTATAATGACTTCGAATGTGTAAAATGAGCCATATGTCAGGTATGAATTAACTTGTTATCTATTTGAGAAAAGGTAAGTAAAAACCTTGGCTATTTGTTACGAATCTTGTAAGTGCAAATTAAGAAAATATCCGTATATGATATGTGTATTTGGTTTAGGGAATGAGTAGTAAGCATGTTATGAATAGTTCTTATGTACATGTGTATAAATGATGAGATATTTATTTGGTTATATGGTTAACATATGTGTATAGAATTATATTAAGACATGTGAGTTTTGTATTTGTGTATGTGAACTAGGTATATAATAAATATTCAGCCTTGAAGGTTAAATGATAATATGTTAATTTTGGCTTTATAAACATTCGGTCAAGGTGATAATATAAATCAAAATAATTATATATGTTTGCATATACTTAATATATATATATAAATGATTGGATCTAAATGTGAAAAGATAAATAAACTGATTTAGTTTAGTTAATTTGATACCATCATTGGTTATTTATTTGCTTATGACTTACTAAGCTGTGATAGCTTACTCTGTGTGTTATGTTACTCTGCTTTATAGATTTTGGAGTCAAGCTACAAGCTAAGGGACTATCAGCCAAGTTCATCACATTATCTACTATTTTGGTACCTTATAAGCTAAACTTAAATTATGGCATATATAGGCTGGTTTTGGGGTTAGTTATTTTGAAAATGTTTGTATATTAGCCATGCGAAAATGGCTTAACTACCTTGCTTGATCTTGGTTTCAATTTAGTTATGGTTAAAGTATATTTTGGTCAAGATGTCGTATGCTATGAATATGTATAAATTGTGCTATGTGATTGTATATTAATATTGGTTTTTGACCTTATATGTGGCGTGGTAGAATCGATCATAAGCATGTTAAATTAGTTAGCATGTGTTTGTATTAAGATAAGGTATACATATCTGAATTATTTATGCTTAGACTTGGTCTTATGTGCATTTAATTAAAATGTTTAGTGAGCTTGGTTTTGATAATTCGATTATGCTCATTTGTGAGTTAAATTCATTTTAGTTAAAGTAATAAGTATTATGAATAGATGATGTGTGTGGTAGGTGTTACACGCATTGAAAATGGCTAAATTATTATGCTTGAGTTTGGTTTTGATTAAATTATGGGTTGAGCTCATTTTGATTTTCATGCTATGTGTTTTGGATGTGAGACATTTATGATATGTGTTTTGAGTATTGAAATTGATTAATGACCTTGGAAGTGGTACGAATGTATTAGCCTTAATAAATATATATATGGAATATTTGGATAATTTGAGTGTGGTTCAATCTAAGATTAGATACTTATGTGAAATTGGTTTTAAATAATTAGATTTAATTATTAAATATGTTCGGTCAAATGCTGAAAATAAAACAAGGTAGTTACTTGACTGGTAAATTGGTTCTTGATTATATTAGTATGCCTTGGTTTATACTGTGGTGAAACTATATGTGCAGGTACATAATCTATTGGATATATATATATAAGTAAATTTTTGTTGATCATTTGATTTGGTTATTAAACATTAATGAATGAGTAATATGTTATATCACATAATGATTTAACAAATTGAAATATATGTCATTTACGTGAGATGTATTTGGTATATGATTATTGAGTAAAGTAGAAGAATATGTTTGACTATGTGACTTGTTAGTTAACCGAAATCAATAAATATGTATAAGAAAGTTTCAGATCATAATGGTACATTATTGGTAAGTTCTAGATAGTTATTTGAGTAGTGTAATTATTTGACTCGATATATATACATATATATGTACATATAAATTATTTTGATACAATTTGGATTACGTTTTATCTGAGCTAAGTTGTGAACGACATAATTTATTTAGACTTAATATTTGATTAAATTGTAAGCTATGATGTAAAAAATTTTGATTTGTAATATATATAGTGTATTATTATATGAACTGTAAAATGTTCAGTAATGCCTCTTAACCCTAATCCGGCTACGGATACGGGCTAGGGGTGTTACAAACATCATCAAATTACTTATACTTTGGAGCCAATTACCAATACAAACCTCATATTCATATATTTGGATCATAGATCATCATTTGCACATATACTTACCCTTCATTTTCAAATAAAATACACAATTCGAATGTACCTGAATCAGATATATATTCACTTATTCATTCATTTTCTCAGAATGCCCATTGAACCATTCGAAAATGTAAGGATACACGGATAGCTCAAAGAACATAAACAATGCCGACGTCCCAGACGTGGTCTTACATGTAATCAAACATCAATGCCACTATCCCAGACAAGGTCTTACATGAAATCAGATACGATGTCAATGTCCCAGACATGGTCTTACACATAAAACATAAGTCGATGCCAACGTCCCAGACGTGGTCTTACACGAAATCCTATGACATGACATAAGTATCCTATTCCTAGGGTTCGTACGGGGCTTTTTAGACATCGAAACTTTGTCTATACTTTCTCGAATAGCACATTTTAAGCTTGAATATGCAATCATCACAATTCGATATCATATGAACAATAATAAATCAATTTAAACACATTTATTGTATATTGACTTACCTCATACGAATTCAGATGAATGAAATCGGTTACTCGACAACTTTTGACTTTCCCCGATCTAACTCCGTTTTCTTTAATTATTTATCTAAATAAATTCAAATTTAACTAAATAAATTTAAATTTAACTTATTCAGTCATAAATTCATTCAAAACAATCCATAAACACATATTTATGGCAATTTGCAAACTAGCCCTCATATTTTCACATTTTGACACTTTAGCCCCTAATTCACAAAATCACAAAATACACATAATTTGCATATACTCATGCTTGGAAAAATATTTATAGAACTCATACAAGTCCACACATTTCATTTATTTCACATTTTAGTCGCTCAATTTACAAATTTCACAATTTAGTCCATTTTACTCAAAATCATAAAAAATCCAAAGACAAAACATATAAACCAACATCAAAATTTCATATTTCATCATATAACAACATAAAGCTCATGAATTTATCCATGGAACATTTCAAAATCATCATCAAAATCAGAAATTAAGGCATGGGCTTGATAGTATACGAAGCAACGATTACAAAAACGTAGAAATTATCAAAAACTGAAGCAAAAACATACCTAAATCAAGGCTTGCAAGTGCCGAACCCTAGCTATTCTTTTCTCTTTTATTTTTCTTGAATTTTCAGCCAAGGATGATAGAAATATGATGATTTTTTTAACTTTGGTTTTAACTAATATAACATTGATATGCTTTTTACCAATTTAACCTTATTATAATTCATTAAAATTCCACCAACTAATGCCCTTTTATATCACTTAATTCATTCAATGGTCAAATAACATCATAAGGACCTCACAATCATAAATCCAAATCAAATAGGCACTTTTAACATATAGTAGACAACTTTTACATTTTATGCGATTAGGTCCTTTTTCAAAATTAAGCACACAAACATTCAAATTTCCATACGAGATTTTTACACATGCTCATTCACATATCATAAACTTGAAAAATAATATTTAAATATTTTTTGACTAAGATATGTGGTCCCAAAACCACTGTTCCGACTAGGGTCTAAACCGGACTGTTACATGATATATTTGTATGAATGAATTGTTATGAAATATTTGAAAGACTACTATATATGCACTTAGAAAAGAATTGTAAGTTACATGAGATTGTATCATGTTGAACGACACCATCTTAATGGTGAACTGATAGCAAGTATTTAATAATATGAGGGAGTGTTGATTATACCAAAGGAATGTGAAAGTAATGAATTCATGACTATGTATGAGATTGTATGACATCTTGCATGTGCATTGGGGTGGGACTGATATTGTGGTTGACGGAGGAGGTCCTTAGAGATTCGATGGCATCTTAAGTTTGTATTTATTCGGAGTCATTTCACTGCACAAAAGATTTGAGGAGATTTGGCGATTTTATCGCATTTATTCATTAAATGGAAGATTTACTATAATTATGTTCATTCGGTGGTTTTACCACATCGAGTTTTGCTCACATTCGTTGGAGTTTGGCAGACGAGTTTTGGGTAACTCGTGGTGTGTAGTGGATGGTTGGGGTAGGAAATTCATTTTTGCATTATGACATGATCATGACGCATTAAAATTTTATTAATGTTGCTTGATTGTGATATATGTTTCTTTGTGTGAATGCTTAAATGTATACTAAATGCCTTGTTGTTTAGACTCACATTGAGCTAGTTAGCTCACCCCATTACCTCAAACTTCCCAGGTAATGAATGAAACTAGGATTGGCCTTTGCATGTGGTAGTATGATGGACTTCGGACTTAATTTTTATCATTATTAATTTTTTTTGAAAGTTCCCTAAATTTATTTGGGCTATAAAATTATTTGAATTGTGGTTTGGGTTTATTTATGTTTTTGAGGATTTTTCATGCATGCATAGTTTCATACTTGAGATTGGTTTATAAGATCATTTTGAAACTAGACTGAGCATGTCACTTGGCTTAATTAATAATTGTGTTTTCAATTGAGTTTTTCCACTGCAATCAAGATAATCAAAGTTATTTTTCAAAAGCAACAATGTGCAAAGAGTTTTTCTAAAAACAACGCCAGTGCTACGAACCTGACTTAATAAAGATTTGATTTCAATAATTAATGTTTTCCTCAAAATAACAAAGACAACTGCAATTTTATTTAAAAAAGAGTGCATTTAAGGTATCAATTGGACATATGTGATTAGGGCTTGTGTCCTGTAATTACATGCAAGTGTACACGATTGTACAAGTAATAAGTAGTAACTAAAGAGCTATCGTCTCCACTGGGACTGTTCTGTAAATTAATTGCAAATTACATTATAAAACAATTTGGTAAAAAATAAGTAAAGAAAAATATTGTTGATGAGAGTCGAAATTAAAAGTATGAATGTAATCTAATTTCAAATACCCACAAAATAAAATAACATACACTGTAGAAAAATTATCACAACAGAAAGATTAAACACAATATTTAATAAAACATAAAATGAATAGACTAGAACAAGTATTTCACTTAACAAGAGTTCATTGGCAATCATAAAAGGAATATCATGAAGGATCGTGGCAATATGAAATTTCATTAAATCAAATTTTAATTAAGGCATAGGGTTCTCTCAAAGTCCTATTTTGTCCCTAAGTTATTTGGCATATTTATATGTCAAAATTAGCCTAGAAATCACCCTTTCGGGCATTTATACAATTTATGCATACAAAAATAGTCTTTTGATATTGGCATGATATGCACTATTTAGGTCTTTTGTTTATTAACTATCACCTCTTCTCAGATTAAACAGTTAATTCATTAACCTACAAATGTTGGCCATACATTTAAAAATATTAACATGATTTAAACCTAAAGGAACGAAATAACCATTTGCACAAAATATTCACAATAAAAAAATAAATTAACTCAAGTCATGGTTCATACTTATTCTAAATAAACAAAATTAAGTCATGTAAGATTAACTTGTCTTTCAACATAGAAAACATCAATTAACAATAAAGAGAAAGGGAAGAAGAGTAGTCAAGGGGGGTTATCCGAAGCCAATTCACAATAAGAAGAGAAAACAATTAAACTGTAGTGGGTTATTTGCGACTACTCCTTGTGGCTTCCCATGCTGGCTCTCCTCCTTGTCTTTACATTAAATCATTTTTAGAAAGTTAATTGCTTTATTTTGTGGCAAACGAGTGTTTAACAAGCCATGAGAAAGACAAGAACAATCAAGAGATTTTTCTTTAAAACTGGTTCATTTTTTAAAGAAGTGAAAGCCTCCATTTATAGCCTTTAAGCCCCAACATTCCTTGTTATTTTTAGCAAGGAATCCTTGATTTTCTCGCCCATATGTGCCATCCCTTGATAAGTAGATGAGTGGGTGGTGTTTTGCTAAATTTAGCAAAATGAGTTGCTTATTTTTCTCCATGTATGGCAACATTGAATGGTAAAAAAAGAGGTGTTTTTTACTGTTATTTTTAGTAGAGGAGTGGACGGTTTGAGGCTTGAATCAAGGGAAGTGGCTACTTATATTTATTTTATGGAGATTGGGGTCAAATCTATTACTTTTTGGAGATCAATGGTATATTATCGATTGCAAATTTTAGCAGTGGATGTTGTCATTTTTGTTTCATGGAAAAATGGGTCAGTGGACTGGTTTTATGCTTCCAATTGGACAATACTGGGCCTCCATGTAATTGAATCTTAAACAAAGTCATTTTGAAGCCCATGTGACTACATCTTGGATCTTCCAACCTGTACCTGTTTAAGACCCAAATACAACCAAAATTCTGTCATCCTTTCCCTTAGCCCAATTATTCCCAAAAAATAAGAAAATAACATGTGTTTAACATAAATTTCACAAACTTAACACATTCCCAAGAAGATTATAAAATATCATGAAATTAAGGGAAAAACCACAGAAAGTGTTATTTATTTACTCAGAATTAGCATAAAATGTAAATAAAAGAGTGCTGAAATATCTATATATTTTAGATTTTACAAGGCTTAAATGATTTATAAATAATTTTTAGCTTTTCACTTATTAATTATAAACTCATTTAGTCAAAAAGTCATTCCACTATAGTATTGTGACTAAGCTCTCCCTAATGACATATCATAATGAAAGCAACTCGATCATTGATCATCCAATGACCTTGTCATAAGTGTGTTACCCTTATAGTATATCATTAATCTCCTTGGGATAAATCTGCTCTCCCAATATGATCTTATTTTATCTTATGGTAACCATTAATCTTCCTTCATGAAAAGTCAATTACTATCAAATAATAATCAAGTCATTCAACACAAAGACGAACAACCCGTGGTCATGTTTACTTTTCATCTATCATGTAATGCTAATGAAAGGATATCATTTACCCGTGTCTTGGGCTATTCATTCCAGTATTATGAATGATGCTACATACTGTAGAAGTCTTATACCCAACGCATCATCTTTTGGTTCCTTATCTATTTGAACTCAAGCTTTTACTTATATAAAAGTATATGAGTCACACATATATAGTCCATCATCCGCTCAAGATTAAGGTATGTCACAATTTGAATGCCACAAGTGAATAAATTCATAAACAGATTCAAGATCTATTCTTCCTTGGTCCAGTCTGATGTACTATCAGTCCAGTTAATCACATCTATGTCTTTATCTTCTAGGTGTCATCTACTCTGATTCTTACGACATAACATCTCCCCAATTGGACTTGATGGACAACATATTAGTCTTTCAATTGGTTTGCTCATTTCTAATTAGACTAAGAACATTTTATATTCATCTACTAATATAAATTGTCTTTCTGTATTACGAACCAACCACGTAATAAAGCTCAATATTAGTTAAACATTAGACAACTAGTGAAATAATATTTGCTTATTTTTTGTTTTACATGCAAAAACCACTGAGGCCAATATACAAAGGATATTAATGTAACTCGTGAATAATTTTATGAACAATCTGTTCAAGAAAATTACAAGTGCACATAGATTAAAAAAACTACACTTACCACACCAGAACCAACAGTCTCCTACTTGCCTTAGTGAAATATATGAGTCATGCTTTGTATTTCTATGCCTTCCATATGTTTCCCAAGGAACTCTGTAGCTAGCAAAGTCTTGGTAAAACTATTGGAAAGACCCAGTTCAAAAATGATTTTCTTACACAGTGGAAAATAAAAATTTTGAAGACTTAGTCTGTTTGTGAAATTTATAGCAGTAAACCCTTTACTGAAACCACATCTATGTTTTCGACTAGATGGATCATTATCAATCCTGGCTTTCAACTGACCGACATTTTTCACTATTCTCATACCACGAACTACTTCGAGTATGGGCTCGAACGATTCGAATCAAACATAGAACCAGCATTGTTTTTCTTAACTTATAGTATGAAAAACAAATTTCTTCTCAATAGAAACTGACAAAATTGTTATTCTAGAAAATAGATTTAATACTTTAGAGAATAAACTCTCTATTTTCAGGCAAAGTAATAGTATCTTAAAGTTGTGTATCTTTCCCTATTTGTGCCATCTATTTATAGGGAGAAGAAGTAAAGCCCTTCTTGAATTTTAGAAGTTTATTTCAACTATAAAAATGAAATCCTAGTCTAACTAGAAGTATAGGGGGTAACAATCCTAGTTAATAATACTAGGGTTTGTCGTCCCTCTTATTTACATGAGGGGCTTTTGGGCCTATCCCATATCGAGTCCAATTACAAGTACTTCCTGAACTTTTAACTCAATATTTTATAATTCGATCCAACCTGATATTTGTTTTTCTATTTCCCAAAATAAAGATCTCAATTAATTAAACCAATTAAATAATCTTCTCAAACTAATTCTAATTACGTTTAAATCATGATGCCTTTACCAAAAAAGAATCCATGAGAAAATATATTTAATATTTCTACATTCAACGAGTTTACTTGGACAAAATAATTTATTTCCATTTTTTAACTTCATTTTATTCAAACAATATAAATTCATTTTAGAGAAAGCCACATTCATTTTCAAATGATTCTATTTCTTCATTTTCATTTTCATTTTAGGGAAAACCATAATCATTTTCAAATGTTTCACATTTCTCCATTTCTATCAATTTTTGTTCATTTGATTCAACATGCAATTCATTTCTGGTTTCAACGAGCTAGCAAAGGGACAGATTGGACATATGCAATTAGGGCTCAAATGATTTATAATTAAGTTCCAACTTTTTTTCAATTAATTATAAATTCATGTAGTCACAAAGTCATTCCACTATGGTATTATGATTGAGCTCTCCCCAATGACATACCATTACAAAAACAACTCGATCAATGCTCATCCAATATCCTTGTCACAAGTGTGTTACCATCATGGGATATCCTTAGTCTCTTTGGGATAAATTTGCTCTCCCAATATGATCCTATTTTATGTTAGAGTAACCATTACATCTTCCTTCGTGAAAATTCAGTTAGTATCAAATAGTAATCAAGTCATTCATCACAAAGACGAATTATCAACCAGGTAATGCTAATGAGAGGATATCGTTTACCCATGTTTCAGGTTAGGAATTCCACTATTTTGAAAGACATTACATATTACAGAAGCCGTATACCTAACAGACCAGCCTTTGGTTCATTATCTATTTGAAGTTAGGCTTTCACTTATATCAAAGTATACGAGTCATGCATACATAGTCTGTCATATACTCAAGATTTAAGTATGCCACACAATGAACGTCAAAAGTGAATAAATCTAGAAATGAATTCAGGATCTATTCTTCTTGGGTCATGTCCTATATACTGTCAGTCCAAGTCAATCACATTTATGTCTCTATCTTCTGGGAGCCATCCGCTCTAATGCCTAAGACAAAGCATCTCCCTAATTGGACTTGAAAGACAACATATTAGTCTTTAATTGGTTTGCTCAGTTTCAATTAGATTAAAGAAATGTTTAGGTTCGTCTTCTAATACAAGTTCTCTTTCCGTTTTACATGAAATACTGCTTAATATTAGTTTAAAAATTAGGCAGCAAATGAGCCAACATTTGCTTCTATTTTGCTTTGCATGAAAAAAGCATATGATGACAATTATATAAAGAATATTAATGTAATCCATGAATTATTTTATAACCAATTTATTTGAAACAAATTACAAGTGCATATAGAAGAAAATACTACACTTAGGGCATCAGTTCCAACAAAAAAAATTCCTAAGTTTGTCCTTAGATATGATCTTTGACTACATCCACTATTCAATCAAACACTATCATCTCCCTTATGATACTTTCTGTCAATGTATTTTATCCTTATGTTGTTTCGTTATGTTTCTATCAAACACTATTAATGTGTTTTATCCTTTATAGTGTCATAGTTTTTTCATTCCTCATATCCAGTCTTCCATAGTGAAGTTAGCAGTGTAACTCTACTTGACACTTATTCACACTATGACCCCACAGTCGTTTAGGAAAAAATCATAGCCCAATGTTGATTTTCTTGAATCCTGACACGTTTGGAAGTTAGAATCAGTATATTCGATGGGAGTAAGATCTCCTCCGAGTACACCAGTATATAATCCGTCGTTCTCCATAAATACTTAGGTATATACTTAATTGCTTGATAGTGTATTGGTCCTGGGTTCGCCTCATATCAACTCACCAGTCCCACTACGAAATAGATATTAGGATGTGTGCATAACATAACATATATGAGACTTCTTATTGTAGAATCATAAGGAACCTTTCTCATATTTTCTCTTTCCTCTGCTATCTTGGGAAAATCCTCCAAAGAAAGATGAAATCCCAATCTAGAAGGTTAATTTCCTTTCTTTGAATTAATATAATGTTCTAATATCTTATCAATGTATGAAACATGCGATAGTGCTATCACTTTGTTCTTTCAATCCCTTAGGATTCGAATTCCTATAACAAAATTAGCTTCTCCCAAGTCCTTCATGCTAAATTGTTGGGCTAACCACAGTTTAATAATGAAAATGTCCCTACATCATAGCCAATGAGTATAATGACATCAACAAATTGAATGAGAAAGACCACTTTTCCATCCTCTATACGTTTATAAACATAAGGTTCATATAAATTTTGCTCAAATCCAAAGTCTTGATCAGTTGATCAAATCTTTGATTTTATGAGTGGGATGCTTGCTTAAGTCCATATATGGATCTAGCAATTTGCAAAGTATATGTTTGTTTCCTTTAGCTATATATTTGTGGATTGCATCATATAGATGATCCCTTCAAAATAACAATTGAAGAATGCTGACATGACACCTGTTTGCCAGAACTCGTAACCAAGAGACATCGCAATGAATAACAATATGCTTGTAGCACCCCAAACATATCCCCCTGTGAAGGCTGCAAGATTGGCATGTTACAGCCAAAAGAAAATATCTTCTTTTTGGAAATACATTGGGCAAAGACTCGAGTTTCATTTGTTCAACTATATATAAATAAGGTAATAATATAAACATTTACAATTAGTGGGCCAAAACATTTCAAATTATGAAATTTTAACCAAAAACAACTAAAGAACACTACGATTGGGTGCATATGAGAGGTTAGTTACAAAATAACAATTCCTAAAAAAATAGCAAATCGATGAACTTGACCCCTTTCATGTATGTCATGCATAATACTAAACATCAGCATTTTCACAGCAAAAAGTATCCTCTAGCAGAATCCTTTAAGTCTTCCTACTCCTTAGGTGATCTTGAGAAGGAAAGATAAATGGAGTAAGTTCACAGAACTTAGTGAGTTCCAGGGTGGAGACCAAATAAATAGACCATTCCTCCTTAGATAACTATGTGTCAGACAAATAAATAGACCCTTCCTCATCAGAGGTAAACACTATTAGCCCATTTTCGGAGAAAAAACTTGTATAGATTCATAATAGACTATGTTTTTTGGCACATACAAGACGTCCATACATTCATGTAGACAACCTTCTTTGTGTTAGCCAAACCTGGGTCCACTTTCAAAGACCAATGATTCCTTTCATTTCCTTTTCCATACTAACCAATCTGGTTTGCAATGTACCTACCTTACCAGAGGCTACATAGCCATTATTCATGTACCGCGATCTACCAATTCAATGCACTTTGCATTGAAGGTAACACCATGAATTCATTACAGAGTCATGTTTCATATATAGTGTTCTGCCAATTAAATAGATATTACATCGAAGGCAACATCATGAATTTATTACATAAACATGTTTCATGTACTACAGTCTATCAGTTCAATAGATATTCCATCAAGGAAACACCATGAATCCTTTTCTTTATTTTGACAATATGGTTCTTTTTTCATAGTGAAAGGGGTAATGACTGTAACATCCCAAATTAGGTTTAGTCAGAATAGTGGTTTTGAGACCACAAATCCAAAATAGAAATAAATATTTTATGATTATTTGATGGTCCATGATATGATTGCATGCTTGTGTGAAATTTTCATGAAGAAATTCTACGCCTAAGATGTCCAATTTGACTTTAGGGACTAAATTGAATAAGTTACAAAACTTGTGTTCAAGAAGCTTTAAGCATGAAATTGTATTAGATTATTAATTAGAGGTCCTTAAATAGAAATTAGACCAAGTTCTAAAATTTTGGACAAAAATGGGCATGAATAGGAAAAATTGGAAAGAAATGCCTTAACGGCATTTTTGTCTTTTGGTAAATAAAAGAATAAAAAGGGAAAAATAAGTCAGAATTTGCTTATCTTCTCCAAGTGCTAGCCGAAATTCCAAGAGTCACCATAGCTAGGGTTTTTTCATCTTTTCAAGCTTGATTGTAAGTGCTCCCTTGCCCCGTTTTTAATGTTCTTTATATTTTTGAAGTTGTCATCAACCGAGCTAGCTATTTCTACCATTATTTTGAGCTAGGGTTCATGTATGAAATTTGAACCATGTGTAACATGGTTTTGTTTTTGATGTTTAATGGAGGAATGTGAATGTTTGATGTGTGATAAACATCTTTTGCTAAGTGATTTTTAGTGAAAACAATTAAAAAAGGACTTGCTTGAAAAATGTGTAAAAATTAGTAGAAATGAGAAATAAAGGAAAATATAGGTTGATATGAGATAGAATATGAATCGGCTAGGCTTGGGTAACTAAGAAATTGCATGCAATTCATTTTACGAGCCTAGGGACTAAAGTGTAAATAAGTGAAAAGTTAGAGGTAAAAAGGTAATTTTACCAAAGTATGTATTATGGGTTGATATGAGCAATGTATGTATTGAACAAGTTGAATTTGGCATTATAGATTAAGAAAAACGCAATTCAAGTCTTCGGGGGAAAAATAAAGTTTACGAGGATTAGACTCATTTTTATCATTTTGTACCAAGGTAAGTTCATTAGCAAATTATGCAACAACTACCATACTTTAAATGCCTGATACTGCATGTATGGTAAGTATATATAATTAATGTGATGTTGTACTATGTGTTTAAATGCTTACATATTTTATTATGAATGATGCTTTGATTATTCCATGAATATGTGATTGGTGCTATGAGTATTGAAATTGACATTATGTGCAAGCTCAATGGAAATGTGGTATCGAAGAATCCCATTTGAACCCTAGGAATAGTTTATGGTACAGGTGACATGTCACTAGGAATTATGTGATCTGAACTCATTGAGTTATGGTCTAAGTTCAGGATATATGTGACATCTGAGCTCATTGAGTTGTGGTTTGAGTTCATGATGTATACGACACATGTTTTGACATTCGGGTACTGATCTCGTATATGCTATTAATGGCGAGATAGTCTAGCATGTGTTGAGGATACCTGACAGCCTGTATGAGCAGACCCGTAAGTAGCTTGAAAGCGAGAAACATGTGATCTGAGATATGAAGTAGCATTGGCTACATATGAGGAACTTAGGTGCAAGCTTTCGATGTATCCGATAGTATTCCGAGTGTTCAATGGGTAGTTCAAGAGAAATTCAATGAGTAATCTTAATGATTGAATCAAGACAATAAAGTAAGTTATTATGTGCAAGTGGGCACAGGTATGTACATCGAACTCATGTGGATGACATGAAATATGATGAGCTCGTGTTAAGAACATGTATATATACATATATATAAGGAATAAGTTTATGAGATTTGATAAAATGCAAGATTATGTTCGTTATGTTAAATGCATGATTTATGCTTGTTTAAGTTCCATTTTATTTGCATGTGAACTTACTAATCTTTATGCTTACCCCATTTCCTTTCCATCTCTTATAGTTTTGGCAAGCTAGATCGGGAATCAGAGGACGTCGGAGACATGATCACACTATCAATTGAATATTTGGGTATAATTAGTTTCATCATTTTGGATATGACATGTTTAGTGACTTGGTCTTTTTGTTATGTTTCATATTGGTTAGCTAAATGTTTTGGCTTATGATGGTATTACGATTATTTTGTATATGGCCATGAGAGGTAGCTCATAATGATTATTTGGGTTGTAACCCTATTTATTGATGCATGCATGCAAATGTGCTTATGCTTTAATGTGGTTATAGTTGCTTATGGTTAATGAGTGTGATGGATGGCATGTATGTTGGGTGTATGAAATATGATTAGTGTGTATGCAATAAATGTGGTGCAAATGTATAATTTTAAAATAGGTTAGCAAAGATAATAGACAAATATGAAATTGGTGTGGAATGCCATATGAAAGCATAATAGTTTGGATAGATGATATGTTGATATTGTCAAGTTATAATTTAACCATGAATGTGTATGCTTAAGTGATTAAATGTGTTATATTGCATGTCATGAAGTGGATTTAAGTATGTGAGTGCTTAAGGGTGGCAAATGACTTGGAAAATAGCCTAGAAATTTTCTACACAGTCTGTCCCCATGGGCATGTGATCTGACAGTGTGTCCCCTGCACCTTAATTATGCAAAATAGAATGCCCAGTAGTAAACAAAAGGGTAGAGACACAGCCGTGTGTCTCAGCCGAGTGAAGGACATGGTCTCAGGATATGGGTGTGTGTCCAGGCCATGCAAAGTCTACACTTAATTTTTAGAATTTAATTCGCCACACAGTCTAAGCACACGGGCTTGTGACTTGGCAGTGTGACCTTATTTTGTTGATGACATCATAGTCAGAGAGTTACAAGGGCTGAGGAGACGGGCATGTCCCAAGCCATACGGGCTTGTGTGACCACACTGCCTACCCACACGGGTGCGTGACTCTCCAAAGTATGAAAATTTTCTAAGAGTAGTAAAAGTTCCAAAAGTTTTCGATTTAGTCCCGAACCACTCCCAACGTATGTTTTGGGCCTCGTGGGCCCGTATAAGGGACAATATGCATGTGATTGGATGAATTTGATTTGGTCTAAATTTTATGGCCCATTTTTGTATGAATGTTTATGTTTAAGTCCGGTAACGCCTGTCCCGGTGTCGGATATGGGTAAGGGGTGTTACAATGACTCAATGCAAAGTAAGGCTTTTCATCGCTTTTACAACCATGCAAGACTAGACTTTTCACCAAACAGGTGAACTTACCTTGAACCAGACATGAATAGAAGCACGATACACACATAGGGTATAAATGAACTCATCAGAAAATACAACAAGGCTTAGATTGCAAGTCCCTTGCCTTCGTCTCGAGAGCTTTTGGGGGTCTCTTGAGCAGGTATCAAATATTAAAGAAATTTGCTGAATACAACAAACCCAAAACCTTTAAACCATCATTAGTTCTAGAGCTTTCCCGAATGTTGTAGAGAGAATTCAGAGAGAAAATAAAGTTTTCCAAAGAAAGCATAAAGCTTGGTCAAAAGGAAAATGCTGGCTTTATATAGGCATGCACGAGGGAAAAACTTAGTGGGCAAGTTCATTCTCCTCTCTACCCCTCTTTTGAAAATTGTGATAATAACTTTCTCTCTCTTCTTAAATATTTATCCCCTCAACATCAGATATCTCATCTCATTCTAGCTATCCCTCTCTAGGCTGACTATCTAGTTCAACCAAAATAATAAGACTAACCATACGAAGAAATAAGCACTAATCATCTATCAATTGGAGTAGCATGTACTTTGTAAAGTAGCTCCGCCACTCACCAGGCTCTCCTTAACATGGACTTCGCCCGAGGGCATACTTATGGTCCTCAAGCACTTAATGAGTTCTTAACATTTTATTTTTTATATTTTATTCTAGAAGCCTATCTCTATAAATAATACTCAAATACCCTAGACTATGTCGGGCGGGATGTTACAACTCTCCCCCCACTTAGGGAATTTCGTCCCCAAAATTCATACCTAAAAACAATTGTGGGTAGTGTTTTCTCATTATGCTCTCCTTTTCCCAAGTGGCTTTTTAATTATTGTGATTTCTCCATAGTACTTCAATAAGGAAATCATTCTATTCCTTAGCTCTTTAACTTACTTAGCCAAAATACGGATTGTCTCTTCTTCATATGATAAATTTCGCTCAACTTCAAGCTCTTTGATTTGTACCACATGCTAAAGGTTGGATCTGTACCTATGTAGCATTAATATATGAAACACATCCTGAATCTTTGATAATTCAGGAGACAATGCCAACCTATACGCCACTGGACCAACTTTGTCCAAAATTTCATATGGTCTTATAAATCTGGGGCTTAGCTTCCCTTTTTGACCGAAGCGTATAATCCTCTTCCAAATGCAGACTTTTAGGATCTCCTACCTCTAAGGAGATTTTTTTTTCCTTTTTAAGTCGGCATAAGAGTTTTTTCGATCTTGAGTAGCCTTCAAGTGATTGCGAATGACTGTAACAGTTTTTTTCATTTCACGCACTAAGTCTGGTCCCACAATTTTTCTTTCGCTTAGCTCTGTCCAACATGTTAGTGTTTTACACCTTTTACCATATAAGGCTTCAAAGGGAGACATTTTTAAACTGGCATGGTAGTTATTGTTGTAGGCGAATTCAATCAGCGGAACATACTTTTCCCAGGTTATCTCAAAATCGATTACACAACAGTGCATCATGTCTTCTACTACTTGAATCACTCTTTCAGATTGGCCAACTGTCTAAGGATGGAATATAGTACTCAATCTTAGTTTGGTCCCAGTGATTGTTGTAATTGTTGCCAAAATCTTGAAGTAAACCTCAGATCTCTATTAGAAACAATGGACGATGGCACTCAATGTAGGCGTACCACTTCAACGGTACATAATTCAGCCAGCTTTTCCATAGAATATGTGGTGTTCACTGGCAGGAAATGCGTTAACTTTCTGAGCCGATCTACTACCACCCAAATAGAATTCTTTTTGAAAAGACTAACGCGTAACCTAGAAATAAAAGTCCATAATGATCCTATCTCATTTCCATTTAAGGATTTCTAGAAGATAACTTTCTTGAAGGAACCTGATGCTCTAACTTTAGTCTTTGACAGGTCGACATGTGGAAACATAATCTGAGATTTCCCTCTTTATAACAGGCTACCAATAATAGTCTATCAAATATCTATACATCTTAATGCTACCAAGGTGAAGCCAAAAAGATCATTGGTAAGCTTCCCTCAATAATTCATTTCTCAAATAATTTTCCACCAGTACAAATACTCGGTTTTTGAATTTGAGTTCACCATCCTTTCCCATACTAAAGTATGTTACTTTGCCTGACGTCATCTTTTGCTTGTATCTTTCACACTGGACATCCTTTCTTTGTTACTTCATAATTTATGAAAGGTGGGTTAGCTTTACTACAAACTTCGCCATTAATACTCTATTATCAGATATTGTTACTTTAGCTCGTAGGGACAACAAGTCCACCATAGTTTCTTGCACAAGCACCTGCCACCATATTCGCCTTCCTTGGATGATACTCAATGATTAGGTCATAATCTTTTAATACTTCTAACCATCTCCTTTGGCATAAATTCAATTTCTTCTAGGTCATTAGGTACTTGAGACTTTTGTGATCATAAAAGATGTGGCACCTTTCTCCGTAGAGATAGTGTCTCAAAAGCTTTAGTGCTAAAACTATAGCTACCAACTCCAGATCATGTATGGGGTAGTTCTTTTCATGAAATTTTAATTGGCACAAAGCATATGCTATAACCTTCCCTTTTTCATAAGGACACATCCTAACCCATTCAAGGACACATCTATATATATTGTATACTCAACGTCAGGCTCAAGCTAAGCCAGCACTGGAGTGTCAATTAGGGCCATATTTAGCCTTTCGAAGCTTTACTAGCACTCATCATTGGAAGTAAATTTCTCATTTTTCTTCAACAGTTTGGTGAGGGTGAGACTATATCAGAGAACCCCTTCATAAATCTCCTATAGTACCCAGCCAATCCTAGGAAACTACAAACCTCTGTAACATTCTTGGGTCGATTTCATTCAAGGATTGCCTTTACCTTGGTGGGATCCACCTTGATACATTCCGCAAAATCACGTGACCTAGGAAATGCACTTTTTTTATCCAAAATTCACACTTACTAAACTTGGCATACAACTGATGCTCGCGTAAGGTCCTTAATACGATTCTTAAGTGTTCTTCATGATCCTCCTCATTTTTAGAACAGAACAATATATAATCAATAAAGGCCACTATGAATTGGTCCAAGTATGGCTAAAATACTTTGTTCATTAGATCCATGAACACTATAGGTGCGTTGGTTAATCCAAATGCAATTACTAAGAACTCATAGTGTCTATACCTTGATCTAAATGTGATCTTAGGTATATCATTGTTCTTAATTTTTATATGATAATATCTATACCTCAATTCAATCTTAGAGAACACCGCAGCTCCACTTAATTAATCAAATAAGTCTTCAATTCTGGGTAAAGGGTATTTATTCTCAATGGTGACCTTATTCAATTGGCGATAGTCTATGCATAGATGTATAGATCCATCATTCTTTTTAATAAACAAAATTAGTGCACCCCAAGGATATACACTAGGTCTAATGAAGTCTTTACTCAATAGGTCTTGTAATTGCTCCTTTAACTCCTTAAGCTCTACTGGCGCCATCCTATAGGGCGTACACAATATAGAAGCTATTCCAGGCTCCAACTCTATTGAAAACTCTATCTTCCTTTCCTTAGGCATACTAGGTAGTTCCTCAAGGAATACATCCATAAATTCTCTTACTATGGGCACTTGGCTGACTTCATTCTTGGGCTTAGGTGTGTTCATGATATACTCTATGCAGGCATCTACACCTAAAACAATCAATTTACTGAAAAACACTGCAGAAATACTCCTTTCCTCCAAACTGGCCAGACGCATTCTTTTAAACTGATAATCAACTATAGCATTATGCCTAACCAATCAACCTAATCGCAATATAGCATCAAATTCGTGAAAACTTAAGAGGAGCAAGTCTGCTGAAAACACGTACTCACCCACAGCTAGAAGGCAATTCCTTATCAACTTGTTTACTACAATACTTTGCCCTAAGGGGTTCGTTACTAATACGTTAGTCTTAGAACATTCTACCTCAAAATTTAGACCCTCTATGATCTTAGTACATATATAAGAATAAGTAGATCCAAGGTCAATCAAAGCATAAATATCATTACTGAGAAAAGAAAAATTACCAGTAATGACCTCAAGTAAGTTTGCGTCTTCCTTGGCTTTCATCACATAAGCCCATACTGACGCGCCAAAACTAGTTCTACCAAATATTTTCCTTTGCGACCCTTGCATTGAACTAGACTTAGCCACCATTTCCATTCTATTCTTAGTTTGGTACTTCTGAGGGCTTCTAACTTATTGCTTTGTAGTATACTCAGACTTGGTGGGGCTATCCTTTATCATGTGGTCCCTAGACCCACAACTATAATAGGCTCCTATCTTCTTTCAGACTCTCCTACATGACTTCGTCCACAGAATTCACATCCCTTTTTCCCCATTCCGAAACTGCTACATCTGGATGCAGTCAACCTATAGGATCCCTCTCGTCTATAACTAGTGGAGTGTGACTCTTTTCTCAAAGTTGGATAGGGTGGTCCTTTGGTTTCTTAAACCCTGAGGGAGGTGGGGGACTAGATCTTCCTCTCTTCATTCTTTTTTACTCATAATTCTTGCTCTTCTCTTTGAGAGTCGACTCCATATTATGAGTCGCGGTCATTATTTCAAACAAGGTCTTACATTGAGAGGCCGCCACCATGGTGTGCAATTCATCTCTAAGTCCCTACTCAAATTTTTCACACATGTCCTTATCTGTTGGAAACATATTCTTGGCATACTTATTGAGCAGCAAAAATTCACGCTCATATTCCAAGATGGACATTTTGCCTTCCTTTAAATATAGGAAGTCATTGTTCATCTACTCGACGAACATTGAGTTAACGTACTTCTAACGAAACTTTTTTAAAAAGAATTCTCAATCAATCAGATGTTCAAGGGAAACACTAGTCACAATTTCCCACCATTGATACACTTCTTCTTCTAATAAAGATATGACACATCTAAGGCTATCCTCTTGGCCATACTTTAACTCTTTCATAACCCTTGTTAACCGATATAACCATTGTTTGGCCATAGTGGGATCATCTCCCTTGTCTCCCAAAAATTCTTTTGCCCCCTATTCTGACTCTCTTAGACTGGATTAGACTTAGGGGAGCTACAGTTGGTACAGAAGCAGGCATGGGTGTAGGTGGCACGAGATGCAAAATGTTGCGGCTGAGGTTGTAGTTGCGGTTATTCCTATTGTTTAGACTCACTTCCCATGAAATGCTCAAACAATTGAGTTATCATGGCACAGAACATGCTCCTGAATGTATTCCCACCATTCTCAATGTTATTGTTATTGGTTGTAGTAGTCTGCTCTTGGGTGAGGACATGGCTCTCCATATCCTCATCGGTCGCTTCTCTCAAATTTTCAAACATCCTCCCCTTTAGCTATAAAAAAAACTATCTTAGCACAAATCATTGGAGACTAATCCAGAGGAGTTCTATGCATGATAGAGGTATGACACTATCTTCGGTTTATCCAAGAATTGACTAAATTGGAGCTCTGATACCAAAAGCTTGCAGCACCTCCAAACCTATCCCTCTGCCCCCTCCCCACCCCTGGTGGAGGCTACAAGATTGGCGTGTTACAACTAAAAGAAAATCTCTTCTTTTTGGAAATGCTTTGGGCGAAGACTCAAGTTTCATTTGTTCAACTAGATATGCGTAAGGTAATAATATTAAACATTTACAATTAGTGGGCCAAAATATTTCGGATTATGAAAGTTTTACCAAAAACAACTAGAGAACACTATAATTGGGCATATATGATAGTTTAGTTACAAAATAACAATTCTTAAAAAAAAGTAAATTGGTGAACTTGTCCCCCTTCATTTCTGTCATGCATAGTACTAAATATCAAAATTCTCACAACAAAAAGTATCTTCTGATGGAATCATTTAAGTCTTCCTACTCCTTGGCGGAATCATAGAATTTAGTGAGTTCCAAGATGGACACTCAGATAACAATGTGTCAGATAAACAAATAGACCCTTCTTCCTCAGTGGTAAACACAATTCGCCCATTGGCGAAAACCAAACTTGCACAAATTCATAACAAACTAAGCTTTTTGGTGCATACACTACATCCATACATCCATGTAGACAACATTCTTTGTGTTAGCCGAACCCGTGTCTGTTTTTAGATATCAATCATTCTTTTCATTTCTTTTGCCATACTAGCGAATCTGGTTTGCAATGTACCTATCCTACCAGAGGCAACATAACCATTATTCATGTACCACGATCTGCCAGTTCAATGCACTTTGCATCGAAGGAAACGTCATGAATTCATTGTAGAGTCATGTTTTATGTACCACAATCTGCCAGTTCAATAGATATTTCATCAAAGGCAACATCATGAATTCATTATAGAGTCATGTTTCATATGCCTCGATCTGCTAATTCAATGGATATTCCATCAAAGGCAGTGCCATGAATCCTCTTCTTCATTTTAACCATATGGTTACTTTTTCAGAGTTAAAGGCATAATGACTCAACACAGAGTAAGGTTCTTCATCACTTTCACAAACATGCAAGACTAGACTTCTTCATCACTTTCACAAACATGCAAGACTAGACTTTTCACCGAACAGGTGAACTTACCTTGAACCAGACATGAAAAGAAGCACGATACAAACATGGGATATAAATGAACTCACTAGAAAATACAACAAGGCTTAGACCGGAGGTCCTTTGCCTTTGTCTCGAGAGCTTTCGAGGGTCTCTTGATCAGGTATCAAATTTTAATAGAGTTAGTTGAATACAACAAACCCAAAACCTTCAAGCTATCCTTATTTCTAGAGCTTTCCAGAGTGTTGCAGAGAGAATTTATAAAGAAAATAAAGTTTGCCAAAGAAAGCACAAAGCTTGGTTAGGAAGCCAATACTGGCTTTGTATAGGCATACACGGGGAAAAACTTAGTGGGAAAGTTCATTCTTGTACTTTGTAAAGTAGTTTTGTCAACCACTAGGCTCATCTTAACATGGACTTCGCCCGAGGTCGTACTCATAGTCCTGAAGCACTTAGCGAGTTCTTAACATTTTATTTGCTTAGAGTTTATTCTATAAACATGTTTCTATAAAGAGTACTCAAATACCCTAGACCACGTCAGGCGAGATGTTACAATGCAAATTAACTTGAGCATGACAACTGAAGAAAAGGTTTCATCATAATTGATACATTCTTTCTGAGTATAACATTTTGCTATAAGTTTGACCTTGTAAGTTTTCACTTTTCCATCCACATTTGTTTTCTTCTTGTAGATACACTTACACCCTATGAATTTTATCCCTTCCAGTAAGTATACAAGTTCCTGCACTGAGTTAGAATCCATAGAATCCATCACAGCTTTCATAGTTATTTCCCAAAGCTTGGAATTAACACTTTGCATGGCTTCATCACATCATATGTGAGTGGGTCATTATCTTCCTATTCGGTAGACTCAATGTTTAAAACACTTCTAGCAAATTGGAAAAACTCAAGCCTGGTAGAGATCCTCCCACTGCAACATAGCACCCTATGATGCTGATCGTTCATGTCTACTATTAGGAGTTGGTTTTGGAACTGTTTCCATAAGACTGATTATTTTCTGAAAGTTCCTCAATTATTTCTTTATTTTGAAGTTTGAAGTAATTCATATAACTTTCCTCAAGGAAAGTAGCTTAAATTGACACTATCACTGTTTGCTCTTTCGAATTATAAAACAAACCACCCTTACAATAATATCGATTGATTTTAAAATATATATAATTTAATCCTTTTATAATTTTATTATATTTAATTAAATCGTTAGACAAATTTAATAAAAAATTATATATAATATAGGCAAAATAAGCATATTATAAATACACAAATATAAAATTTTTACATAATAAGTTTATATAAATAATAACAGATTTTAAAAGAGTATTGCATTAAAAGTAATGTAAATTACATTAAACTATTTTTAACATTTAAATATATCTGATGGTCTTTATAAAATTTAATCCAATATGAAATAAATTTATCGACTAATCTGATAGGTTGATTGAAATGGTAGATGGTGGTGAAACCCCCTACAGATGCAATGTCTGGAGCAGTTTGGCATTTCTCCAGATCAGTGGAAACAAAACACCATTCTATGATGGTTTACCTGCTTTCAAAATGGTGACCATTTTCCTTGTTCTATATGAAATGGAAAGGAAACAAATTTTATCACCTTATATATTGACTTTTTTCCCCATAAGTTTCAGTAACAAGCGCAACCAATGTTTCAAAAATAGTGTGCTTTTTATATATTTTTTAATATTTAAGTCAATAATAAATTAATTCAATCGTGTAATATTTAATCACTTTCATCACTTATTTTTAGAAAAGAGAAAGAAAAATTCTTACTTATTTTGTACAAGAATTATTACTCGTCTTTATGGTTTCAAGTTTAAATTTGTATTAGTTATTCTTTATTTTATGTCTAACTATTGCAATACATACATAATAAATAAGTTCTTTTCTTATGTTATTTCACTAGTAGCCAAATGAGGCACGATAACATTTTTAGGTTTCATCCTTTGTTAATTTGTTTTAGGATTAATGTAATTTTTTGCCCCTAAATTTGACAATTATCTCTACTTTGATACATATATTTTTATTGTTCACTTTGGTACTTGAATTTGGTAGCTTTTGTCTTTCATTTTAATCCCTGAATTTGGGTTCTGTAAAATTGTGATGATATAGCATTTTAAGATTATGTCACAACATCATCGGAAACTTAAAATATATATATTTAATTTTTTGATTTTATATATTACATATTATTTTTTAATTTTTAGGTGATGACATGGCACAATTACAAAGTGTCACATCATCATACTTTTAGAGAATTAAAATTCAAGTGTCAAAGTAGATCTAATTATAAAGTACCAAAGTAGATCTAAATGCATAAAGTGAACCAAAAAAGTATATGTATTATAGTGAACTTAGTTGTTAAATTTTAGGGAACGATTGCATTTTACAATTTATTTTATATTCATTTTTTTCTAATAAAATGTTGATTTTTTATATGTAAACAATCTTAAAAATTAAGTTATATAAAACATACAACTTTTACATGTGTCACAAATGTCATGTTTTTTTTTAAGTTTTTTTCCTTTATATTTGTTTTATTGTCTATGTTTGGGGTTCGTAGTTATCCCTCTCAACAATACTGTCATCAAAGTTTGAGCGTGCGTCTCCCCTTGGAAATGCAATGTGCCTATTATAAACTCATGAAAGAATCAATCTAGTCATCAAAGTTAACTATACACTATATTAGTCATACATTATATAACAATAGAACTCTCAATTGATTTACAACAATATTCTAACAGATTCTAACAGACCCAAACTAATATAGTTACTCTAACATTCCCCCTCCAATATCTGGACACAAAATGTTGGCAGCAACAACATTCATTCAATCCCGACATCGAGAAAAAGCTCCAATCGTCAATGGTTTGGTCAACACATGAACCACCTGATCACACCCAGGAACAAACTTCACACAAAGTTGATCACTCAGAACCTTTTCACGAACAAAACGAATGTCCAACTCCAAATGTTTCACTCTAGCATGCAGCATAGGATTAGCAACTAAGGAGACTGCACTAGAATTATCACACCAAATAACTGGTGTACCACTAAGCTTCAAGCTTATCTCAATCAACAGAGGATTAAACCACGTCAATTCGGATGTCGCATTAGCTAAACTTCAATATTCAGCTTCCGTAGTAGACTGGGATACAACAATCTGTTTCTTGGACATCCAACCCACAAGATTATCACCAAGATATACATAAAACTCGGAAGTAGACTTGTGATCTTCAATCGAGACTTGTGATCTTCAATTGAACTGGCCCAATTCACATCATAAAACCAATTAAACACATACTTGATGCTTGAAACAACAACCCATAATCAATTATACCCTTAACATACCGTAAGATACGTTTCACAGCTATCTAATGTACATCATAATGTTTGTGTATATTAACTCACTTTATTGACAACAAAGGACAAATCAGGACGAGTTAAACACAAATACTGCAGACTTCCTACAATTTGACGATAAAAAGTGCCATCTGACAACGACGACCCAACCAAGGATGTAAAAGTCGGTGAACTTACCATAGGAGTGTTCACTGGCTTGGCATTCATCATGCTAGCACATTCTAGCAACTCACGAGCGTATTTTTGCTGAGACACGTGCATCCTATCCGGATGTCTCAACACCTCAATCCCAATAAAGAAACTCAACTCCCCTAAATCTTTAAGAGAAAACTGATGATCAAGATAGGAAATAACGACATCTAATTCAGCACAATCTCAACTTGTAACAATAATATCATCAACAAAAACAAGGAAATAAACACTTCGAACATTCGTGTACTTCTAAAACAAGGAAGAATCAGCTCTTGAAGGCTTAAAATTCAGCAATTATACTAAAAAATTCCTCAACTTCTCAAACCAAGCCCTTTGGGCTTGTTTAAAACCATATATGGCCTTATTCAATTTACATGCCAAAGGCTACCCGTGATCATCAACCACTTCAAACCTAGGAGGCTACTTCATGTAAATATCCTCGGCTAGGTCTCCATTTCAAAATGCATTGTTCATGTCAACCTATCGAAGCTTCCACTTTCATAAGCTAAGGCAAGAATTAGGTGCACAATATTGGCTTTGACAACTGGGCTGAAAGTCTCATGATAGTCTAATCCAGCTACTTGAGAGAATCCTTAAGCAACCAAGTGAACCTTATTGCATGCTACATTTTCATCAAAATTCTTCTTTATCTAGAACAACCGTTTGCATCCGACTAAAGACTAATTTACCGGTACTGGAACTAAATCCCATGTATGATTCTAAATTATGGCTTGAAGCTCATTATTAACAGCTTGCTTCTAAGAAGGAATCGCCATTACCTCATGAATAGTTGAGGGTTCCACATCACTAACGATTACCATATACACTTTCGGTTTGTAAATCCCCACTTTACTCCTTCTCATCATGCGGTGACAATTCACTGAAGTAGGTCCCTACTACTTAATAACTAGCGCTAAAGTACCTATTGGACTTATTGAAGTGGAGCCAAGAACACCATCCGAAGAAGAACTTAAGGCACTAGTATCACTAGCTGAATTAGAACCAGCTCTAGATTGTGCTGAAATCTCTGTGGTAGGAACCTTGAACATTGACAATGTAGTAATAGCTCTCGTGTATTGACTAGCCTTGTTGTCAGTGACAAATACTACAGAAGTAGACACTTGAGCAAATGGAAAGACATTTTCATCAAAACTAACATGCCGAGAAATGTAAACACGTCCAAACCGATCAACACATTTATATCCCTTGTAATTGGAAGCATAACTAGGAAATGTACAAAGGGCAGATTTGTATTGGAGCTTGTATCAATTAAATTGTCAGATAATTGGATAGCAAAGACAGCCAAAAACATGAGGCTAACGGTAATCAGGTTTATAATCAAAGAGCTGCTCTTGTAGAGATACACCATTTAACACATTTGTTGGAAAAACATTCATGATGTGCATAGCAGTAGCAAATGCATCAGCCCAGTAAGAAATGGACAAGGAAGCTTGAGCTAACAACACCAGTCCTGTTTCAACAATCTGTCGATGATGATGTTTAACTAGGTCCTTCTACTCCGAGGTATGCAGACACGACACACGATGAACAATACCACATTGTTGAAGATACAAGTCAAAAGATCTAAACTCGCCACCTCCATCGATTTGAATTTGTTTGTTTTTAACACCTAACTGTAACTCAACACATTTCTTGAAGGACATAAATGCAGAAAAAGCATTGGATTTCTTTTTAAGGAAATAGATCTAGGTGTGCTAAGAGAATGAATCAACAAATGACAAGTAGTATTGATAACCAGATGAGTAACAAGGAGCTGGCCCCCATACATCAACAACTATAAGTTCTAATGGAGCATTATACATAAAAGCAGAAGAACCAAAGGGTAATTTGTGCCCTTTCCCAAGTTCACAAGCATTACACAACGAGTAATTCTTATGTCTAGATATTTTAATATTACAAGCATTCAAAACACTACTAACAATACTATGTTATGGATGACCCAATCTTCGATGCCACCTGTCAAACCTGGCATCTGACCCCTGTTGTTGAAGAGACACTGTACTAGATGTACTAATAGCATTAAAAGTGAAGTCATTTAACAGTATCAAATCGATACAGCACATTCAATTCACTTCCACCAAGCAAGGCCTGACGCGTCTTCAGATCCTTGACGTAACAACAGTTAGGATAAAACTAAAAAAATACACCATTGTCCTTTGCAAACTTAGAAACAGACAATAAATTCTTACTAATATAAAGAACATACAATAGGTCCTTAAGCAACAACGGACTAGAATCATTAGCCAAGGTAGTCGAACCACCAACATGTGTAATAAGTATAGAGAGACCATTACCTATAATGATCTTACCTCATCCACTATACAAATAAGCATTTGAAAGTTTCACCGAGTCACTTGTCATGTGAGATGTGGTACCACTATCTGGATACCACACCAGATCTGCAACTGTAGAAGAACTAGTAAGCATAGGTGACTCAGTCAATTTCACAGTGTGACCGCCCATCAAAAAAGATGACTGAGATAAAAGACTAGATCGACGATGCATATAGTTAGAATCATAAGCAGAAGAACACTGTAATGTCTGATTAATGGCAAAAGGCATGTGAAACTAGTGACTTAGGCCATGGTGAATTGGATCCATCTCAAAAATTGAAGGTTGAATCTACTGAAGTGGCCCTCATACTGCTGGATCAGAAACATAGTAAGAAGACTGCAGCCTAGACCAATGTGATCCACCATTCACACAACACATATATGCAGTAATGGGCTTTCAACCTACATGAGAAGCAGATCCAACCCAACTAAAACACTAATGATCATCCCTCATACAAGGGTTTTCCCCTTCCACGTTGGACAACGAATCATACCTATAGTAACATCTCTGAGCAAGATGCCCAAACTTCCCACATATCTAACATTGAGGTCTTACACTACCACCACGTCATCCTCGACCTCGACCATGATGAGAAATTTGAGATCCTCGTGACAAATAAAACATCTCTAGTGACAGTTGTCCTGCATACGATAAAACATTTTCTGCTGAAGTTATCTTATTCACCACCACAACATTTTCTGAAAATGACATCTAAGATAAATACCCTTGTTGCCGAGCCTCAGCATCCAGAAGAGCAGTTGTGACACCTTGTAGATTAAATGGCACTATGCTCGTAGTGATAATCGACACCACATGATCAAACTCTAACGGTAAACCATTCAAAAGATTAGACTGTTGTTCTTCCATTGTTACTCGTTTACCACACCCTACCAAGGAATCGCTGCGATGCTTGGTTTTCGCTAAATAGGCAAACATGGAAAACTCAATTTTTGGAACATTATGCAACAATGACCGATAGTGCATGGCCTTAATAGTTGAGTGATACCCAAAGATATGCATAAGAGTCTGCCACAACTCACAAGATGAACCAGAATTCCCAACTAACTGATTATGCAACGATAGATTGACACTCGAAAGAAGCCAAGTTGCAAGTGCGGAATCTTGTTGCTCATAGCTCACATACGGAGGATTCTCAATAGAGACACCATCTTCATCAACAACAGTTCTTGGAGGAATAGGAACTGTCCCCTATAGAAACATATGCAAGTGGTGTGTCTTAACAATCATTAACACATGTTGTTTACAAGCCAAGAAGTTCCCATTATCCACCAGGATGGCCACCTTTTGCGATGCAAGAGCCAAAAACTTATCTGTTACTAACTCCATTTACAACATAACTAACACAAAAACCTCTCAAGAAAAATATACTCTAATACCATATTATAAACTCATGAAAGAATCAATCTATGCATCAAAGCTATCTATGCATTATATCAGTCATACATTATATAACAGTAGAACTCTCAACTGATTTACAAAAATATTCTAACAGAGTCTAACAGGCCCTAACTAATACAATTACTCTAACAGTGCCTCACCATTGCACTCAACACTTGTTGATAAAAGGATTTTTTTTTTATACAATATTGAGGTAGGAGATGGAGATCACACGATTAGAACCCATATCAAACAGGTTTCTAACAAGAGCTTTAACTGTCTTTTTTTTATTAGATTAGTTTAATTACAATTTTAATGATTGATAATTCTTTTTTGGTACAATGATTTATAATTATAAAGTCAATATATCTAAATTACAAATAAAATTAATTATTATAAATAAAAATAGAATATTATTTAAACTAAAATAATTTTAGAAGGTGATACTTAGAACTTAAAAACTTAGAGTTCAAAGTGCCACCCTTAATTATTATAAATAAAACTTCATTAGCCTGAAGAAAGGATAATTTTAATCAGTCTTTTTAGTGTACAAAAATTGGGATTTAGAAGATGAGATAAAAGCGTTGCTTTTTTTTTTTTTTTATATCGGATATAAACGCATTAATTTTAAATCATGTTTCTTCATTCTTCAATAGCTATTAATTTCCCCTTTGCTGGTTTAGATATTAGAGTTTTTATTTTTAAGTCATAGTTTTAAATAAATATAATGTCTTTAAGTCTTTTTCAGAATATTGAAAACATAATTCAACAATCAAACTGCTGGACACGTTGCAGTTTTGAATAGGGTCATCTTAAAGTCTTAACGGGTAAATTACACACCCAACATTCAAACTATTCAATTTTTTTTTCATTTTTAAGGTGACAGTTAGAAAGTTATTATAATAATAAATTTAATCTTTAATTTTTATATATTGCATCAATTTAGTCATAAGTTTAAATAAATTAACCCTCGTCATTAAAAATTATCTCAATTTCATCTTAATTCTAAAAAATTTAAAAATAAAAAAACTAAAAATACTTAAATATTATTAAAAAATTAATAAATTTTTTAAATATATAATAGATTGTATTTTACATACTATAACAAGTTAATATAGTTTTTATTTATTATTTTGTTCTAACATTATACAAAGTAATTTTTTTAACTACTATTTTTTTCTTTATTCAAAAACCTTTAAACTCTCTACACTTCTCTCTTTAGTGTAACGACAGAAATAAAAATAGTTCAATTAAACGTCTATTCCTCAACAATGGTGCCAACAACTTCACTGCTTCTCTCTCTTCGTCCTCACGAACGAATACGGAAAGAGATATGAAGATCAACTCTCGAGAATTAAAATACAATATAAAAATCACGGCTTTACTACACGTGTAACAGGTCAATTGTAATATTTGTAGTGTTACAATAGAACACTGAAGTATTCCAATGATCGAACCCAAGAGAATCGTGGATTGAACAATTTCTAAAATAACGTGCGTGTAAAATAAAGAGTCTAACAAACTAATCGCAAAAAATTTATAGAATGACAAATCGTGAAATCAAGATAAATTAATCTACTTTACTATCTAGCTAATTAATCTACTTTACCATCTAGCTAGCAGGGACTAAATTGTAAAGTGTGAAAAGTTACGAAATTAATAATTAAATAACAAACGGTGACTTGTTGACATTGATTTGGTTCACTAACCCTTGAATTATGGAACCAAATCGCTTAAATCCCCAAAATGGCTCCATGTTACCTCTCAGCCTCTATTTTATCAAGTTAGACAAATTAATCCAGATCATCTTACGATATCACCGGTTAACCTGGGACTAATGAATTGGTTCCTAACAAGAACTCCTTCCGATCTCATTTGCCTAAATATTCTCTTAGGGTCGTCAATCCTAAGTTTTTAAGTTCATTCAAGTTAATCGATTTTATTATGATTTGGTCGCTTATCCAAAAACCAGCTCACCATATCTCTATCAATCAACCCCCTTTAAAAGTTTAGCTACTCATGCTAAAAACAAAGCTAACAAACATGGAAATGAAAAGTAAAGAAGCAATGAAAGTAAAGCTTAAGAAAAAAATTAAAGTTAGTATTTTTATGCAGGAAAATTCAAGAGGCATGAAAAGAAAGAAATTCAACAAGAAAATCTAAAGTAATAAACATAAAAAGAACAAACTTTAATAGATGCAAAGTAAAAGAAAATGAAATACATTAAACTAAAGATGAAAATATCTCACAACCTAAGTACATGGACTAAAAGTGCAAATAAACCTAAGCTATAGTGATAATTAACTTAACTAACACTAAGAAAAACTAAAATAAAAAGAAAAGTTGCTGGGAAATTTAAAATTTACAGATAAAAAAATGAAACTAAGAATCCCTAGAAAAGGAGAAAGAAAAAGCTAAGAGGAAACCTAAATAAAACTAAACCTATACTAAGGTAATGTGACCTTTTTTTCTCTCTCAGCCAAATTTTGGCTGACATAGCAGCTATTCTGACCCAATTCTTATGCCTAAAATACCCTTGAATAGGCCTTCAATGATTGGTGCTTCGGGTAGACAAAGATTATCCTTTTTGTCCATTTTTTCCCTTCACAATATTGGTATCGCGATACAAAGGAAGAGGATGTCGCGATACCTGGACAATTTTGAACTTGGGAACTTCTTTGAGGGTGGCTACTGTGATACCCAAAGTGGATATCACGATACCACTAAAGGGTGGTCTCCAATCTCGGTTTTATTGGAGATATCACGATTCCAAGGTTTGGATATCACAATATCCTCTCATTTGGTGTCGTTCTTGCTTGATTTCAGCCTCCAACACGTCCTTACATCACTCAGCCATAGGTTAGGGCTCCTAATGGCACTATTGGCTAAATTGGGTCTCAAAATGAGTAACAACAAGATATACACTTATTAAATTAAAATCTAAAAACTATGAGAAACTATAAAAAAAGACGTTACTTTACTTGAGAATAAGTTCCTTAAGTATACCGAGAAAGACTAATTTGGCATATCAAATTACAACAGATTAGTAGTAACGGAACACCCCTCGAAGTGAGATCTCCTGATGAATAACCAGGCTCTCAAGAATATTAAGGAGATTATAATACCCATAACCCTTATGAATATCTTCCAACCTTAGGTGTTGAGTGTAGCGAACGATCACAAGCCTCTTCCATGCAATGGGGAATTTGAGAGAACTCTCAAACTTCAACTCAACTAGAATATATCTCTTGGGATTTAAACTGAATGAACTAACCCTTCCGAAGATGAGTTGCTCCGTTCTATCCCTTTGGACTACGTAGAAGAGTCCTGAATGGTTCTTTTTCTCCTCTATTTTATACATATATTGAAACTACTACACGATTTCCCATATATGTCGTTGCACACACAATATGAGTAATCCAATGATTAACCACCAGGAACAACCAACCAATTTCCTTGTGCTAGACTGTAAGCATTCAAGAGATCTCAAACAAAAGCACGAAGAGGAAGGTGAAAGCCTACCTTTAGAGCATGCAAAGGAAAATAAAACTTAAGCCTACCCCGACTGTAATTTGGCCCAAATACTTAAGTGATGTGACCCACTCGAAACACAAAAATCATACTTGGGATACCTCAAAATGAGCCTTTTACACTTTAACACCTTTCACATTTATTGTTCAGCTGTTGTACATTTGAATTCACCAATAGTGGTGAGTTCATCCACAATCCCTAGACAAATAAGTTTTCCCCCTTGAGCCTAGAGCCGCCGAAGATGGCCTGTCACTAGCAGCAGAAGACCTATTCTTGGTGGTGAAGGTGATAGATGATGTAACACCCTCTACCCGACTCGATCACCAAGTTCGGGTATCGAATGCTACTACAACCCAAATAACTTAACACACACACATATATAACTAATCTTAATACAACCATATACAACTTATGCCATTAAATTTCCTCTTAAAATATATACGCACATCATATTAATTCCAATTTCTTACAACTTACACTTTTATAATCTAACGGTTATTTGCAATTTACAATCTGACCTTGTATAGACTCAATCAATCCCAAATATGATGTTTGAGATCTATGGGTGCCCTTTTATACACATGAACAACTGTCGTGCTTCACCTAGTTCCCAATGGAGTTTGGCTTGGTCCCTCTTGATTTCTGAGTCTTTATCTAACCTGCATTTAATCAGTACTTTATAAGTTCAAAAGAAATTAGTGAGATCCGTTTATAGAATTTAAGAAAAAATTGAAACTTCTGGCTTAGAGTTAAAATCCTAGAATTTCATAGAAATATTCGTGAACTTAGTTATCAAGGCCCATGCCTTATGTGTTCTGAGTTGTTTATTTGCGAACTAGATTCTGGTATGATTCTGACCATGTTCACTCTTGGGTCCCACCATTTTCCATTTCTCATTGTTTCATCTTCTTAATACTCTTATTCATTATTTCTGCCTGGTGATGCTTGGAGACTACCTAAGTAATTTCCATAATTGCGGTCTTTACCATAATACAATGTCCTTACTACCTTGGAGTACTAGTGCCTACAACACAATTGATGTGATCGCGCCCCATGGTTCAGCTAGTCGAGCGAGGATTCTATGGTGCTACCACAAGGTCCTGTTACTCGAGCTCGACCCAAGAAGTTTAAGGAGTCCATCACAGCTTTTGTAGCTCAACTGTGGATTGAAACGCCATTAGGACGCTCCGAGAAAGCTGATTCCAGTTTCTTGAACTCACCATGCAACTACCTGCAAGTCCAGCTCAACTCATCGAGCTCGCCACCAGCTCACTTCCAATTCCCCAGCTCGGGTCCAGCTCACTACCAGCTCATGGGTCCAAGTCCAGCTCGGTTTTAGCTCATAAGTTGAATTCTAGCTCATGAAGATTACTTTGACTTCATTTGACTGCTATTAAATTTTTATTTAATAAGTTCATTAATTAGTTAATTAATAAACCACATATTAAATTTAGTTCACATTAGTTTTATTAAATATGTCTTAAAAGTGTTTATTGATATTAATTAAATTGTCATAACCGAATTTAATGTTTACATTTGTGTTCACATTAGCTTGAAATAATTCTGTTCACATTTTCTTGTAGAAACTCAATGGATGTATGGAGCTTGAAGCAACATGTCTTTTGGAGGGTGCATGGATTGCTAAGGTGCATGGACACTCAAGCTGCATGAATCGGTGAAATACATGAATGGCAAGGTACATTAATTCCAAAGGTTCATGAATGACCAAGAGCCATGAATGTTGTGCTACCTCTTCATCTACACAAGTGACTATTCGGTCAAAGGGACATAATACATGCATGAGATTGTTGGCCGAATGACTTCCTCCATGAACCTCTACATTTCGTTCACATTGTGTTCACACAACAAGTCCTTTTGGTTCACCATGTTCACACCTATGGACTCTTCAGGTTACGGCATTCACACCTATTTTGGCCCTTGGAGTTACACCATTTAATTCATGATTTTTGGCTAAAGGTTGCCACTTAATTGCTTCATTAAACAAGGGAGGCCGAACCTAGCAAGTGTCCCTTGGAGCTTCATTCATTCACTTGTCATTTCTTAAACATGAAGCATTCACAATTAATGTTCCATAGCAGAATCTAGTCATGCACATTAATGATTAATTTTCTAGAATTTTCTTTTACTTAATTTGTAAGCATGAAAAGCCATTCGGCTACCTAGACTTTAGGCCTATAAATACTTGTTATTTTTTTCATGAAAAAAAACTTTTTTGAGACTTTTGTTAATGTTATGCTGCCGAATTTGTTAGGAAAAACTTTTTCTCAAATTTCGTTCAAAGATTCGATTGGCTTCCTAGCGTCTAGTTTGTCAACCGTTGTTCTTTGTCGAAACTGAACTTATCACTACTCGTAGTGTGGCGTTCAAACATACCGAGGTTCCTATCTTGTTAGATAATGGGTCGAGGTTTTCATTTACCAATTCCAAACCGAACTAAAAGAGCTTATAAACAACGGGTCGATACCAAATCGGTATTGTTTCTTGTTTGCACTTTTTGTTCAACCCCATTTCTCCATTTACCAATTGTACCTAAACCGACTATTCTATTTTGATTGGTTTGTTGCTGTTATTATAAAAGCAAAAATCTACACAGCCGAGAAAAAAAAATCGTGTACAAAAGTGCTTCTATTGTATTTAGTTTGCTGATATAGTACAAAAAAAAGTTATACAAGTTTGAAAAAAAAATTCGAAAAAAAAAATTGAAAAAAAAAGTGATTTATGCAATTCAATTATTAGTTGATCGTCAAGCTTTGATTTGATATAGTTTCCGATCCATCTTCTATCCTACTCTTCCTAATACGCCACACTTTTAACCCAATTCCCTATTCTTTCAGCCTACCCGAAACCGAATACATCAATCACTTGTTACCCCTTTTGAACCGACCACCTAGACCAAGGACTAAGCCTTAACGAATCTGCTTACGAAATCACGATAAAAGGTTTAGAGAGGTAAAAGGCACGAGAGTTGTAAGTGCAATAGAGTGGAGGTAAAAGCCTAATTTCTAGTGTAAACACGAGTGTGAAAGAAACATCTTCTTTTCCTTTTCGAGAGATTGTGAGGTTTTGTGGTGAGGTTTAGTTTAACAACGTTTTAATGTCACAAGAGTCAGATCACAACGTGGAAGATTGTCCGGCAAGACAACCCATTCGCAATGTCCCCGACTTAAACATGCAAGCCTTATTACGAGAAATGAAGCGACTCCTAGATCGAAGGCTCAATCCCATCGAAGATCGTTTGTTCCAAGTTGAAACGAATGGCCAACGTGAAAGAGCACCCGAGGGGTTAGACCAAGACGGGAGAGGCCAATCAGAATCGGGGAAGACGAAGGGTCCAAGACGATAAAGCAAATGACCTTAGTGATCTTGAAAGTGAACAAGAGTCTAATGCTAGTGATCGACGTAGGCAACATCGACAACGAGATCGAAGACGCGAAGATGATGATCTCAAGAACATTAAACTGTCTATTAAGGTAGATCGGATCCGGAGGCCTCTTTTGAGTGGGAAAAAAAGATAGAGTTGGTGTTCGATTGTCACAATTACTCCGAGAATAAAAAGGTGAAATTAGCAGCAATAGAGTTTTCGGACTACGCCATGATTTGGTGGGAACAACTAACCACTAGTCGGAGGCGTAACGGTGAACATCCTATCTCTACATGGATCGAAATGAAGGCGGTGATGAGGCGACGATTTATCCCTACGTACTACCACCGGAAGTTGCACCAAAAAATCCAAAATCTCACGCAAGGGTCCAAAAGTGTCGAGGATTACTACAAAGAGATGGAAATCGCGATGATTCGAGCGGATGTCCAAGAAGATCCCGAAGCAACGATGGCGCGATTCCTGGCTGGTCTAAATCGAGATATAACAAACATAGTGGAATTACAACACTACATTGAAGTGGTTTATATGGTCCATATGGCCATCAAGGTGGAAAGACAACTCAAGAGAAAAGGCCCAAGTCGAGGGTTTCCCACTTCCAACCCTTCAAAGTGGAACCAAGGATCAAGTAAAGGACCTGCCAATCCTCGAGGGAAGGAGACCACGGTACCTCCAAAAACCAACAAGCCCATCGCCGAAGTAAACAAAGGCAAGCACCCGAATCGTCATACAATCGAAATTGGGATATTAAGTGTTTTAAGTGTCTCGGAAGAGACCACATAGCAAGCCAATGCCCAAATCGAAGGACCATGGTATTGCGAGCCGATGGATAGATCGAAACGGAGGATGAGGAGAAGAAAGAATCTGAATTGGCTTCCGAAGTTGAGGAAGACGTGGAACAACCCATGGAAGGAGAACTACTTGTTGTAAAACGAAGTCTAAGTCTCCAAGGCACGGAGAATAATCTCCAACGAGAGAATATCTTCCACACTCGGTGCCAAGTCGGAGGCAAAGTCTGTAGCATCATTATCGACGGAGGCAGCTGTACCAATGTAGTAAGTACTATGATGGTTGAAAGACTTGGTTTGCCTACTACCAAGCATCCGAGCCCCTACAAACTTCAATGGCTCAATGACGGAGGAGAGCTTAAGGTAACGAAACAAGTACTTGTCTCTTTTAACATCGGTAAGTATTCGGATGAAGTTCTTTGTGACGTTGTACCGATGCATGCGGGGCATTTGTTACTTGGCCGACCGTGGCAATTTGATAGACGAGTTCAGCACGACGGGTATACCAACCGGTATACATTCAAATTCATAGGAAAGAATGTGACGTTGGCGCCGTTGACTCCCAATCAAGTGTATGAAGACCAAATCAAGCTAAAAGCTTCTGTTGAGCAAATGAGAGAAAAAGAAAAAGAAAGTTGTAAAAAAGTAAAGGAAGAGAAAAATAAGAAAAAAAAAACAAAAGAGAGTGACAAGAAAAATATCCAAGAAAAGAAGAAAAAGAAAAGAAAATCGAGAAAATGAGTGTTTTTGCAAGAGTTAGTGATGTGAGGAAGGCTTTGGTGATGAATCGAACTGTTCTTGTACTTTTGTACAAGTATTAATTTCTACTAACGATTTACCAGATACCCTGCCCCCTCCTATTTTGTCTTTGTTGCAGGATTTCCAAGACGTTTTTCCGGAAGAAACCCCGAATGGTCTTCCACCACTTCGTGGAATCGAGCATCAAATTGATTTCGTGCCGGGAGTAGTTATTCCAAATCGACCTGCTTACCGAGCCAATCCGGAGGAGACCAAGGAGTTGCAAAGACAAGTCAATGAACTGATGGAAAAAGGCTACATTCGCGAGAGCCTAAGTCCCTATGCTGTTCCCGTATTATTGGTACCGAAAAAGGACGGAACATGGCGCATGTGCGTGGATTGTCGAGCCGTTAACAAGATAACAATCAAATATCGTCATCCCATTCCTCGCTTAGATGACATGTTAGATGAGCTTAGTGGGGCCAAAGTGTTCTCAAAAATCGATTTGAAGAGTGGCTACCACCAAATTCGGATGCGAGAAGGAGACGAATGGAAAACAGCATTCAAGACCAAGCACGGACTATACGAATGGTTGGTTATGCCTTTTGGCCTTACCAACACTCCAAGTACGTTCATGAGACTAATGAACCATGTCTTAAGGCCTTTCATCGGTAAGTTTTGTGTGGTATATTTCGACGATATATTGATTTACAGCAAATCTATGGAAGAATATGTAAGTCATCTCAAATCTGTTTTAGAAGTTTTGCGAAAAGAGACCTTATATGCTAATTTAAAGAAATGCTCTTTTTGTTCTAACAAAACTGTTTTTCTAGTATTTGTGGTTAGTGCGGATGGTCTCGAGGTAGACCAAGAGAAGATTAAGGCCATACGAGATTGGCCAAGGCCTACGAGCGTTACGCAAGTTCGAAGTTTCCATGGCCTAGCAAGTTTTTACCGACGATTCATTTCGAATTTTAGCACTATTGCTGCTCCACTTACGAGTGTTATTAAGAAAAATTCTTCTTTTATTTGGAACGATGAACAAGAGAAATCATTTATAAAAATCAAAGATTGTCTCACTAACGCTCCTTTGCTTGCCCTTCTAGATTTCTCGAAGACTTTTGAGATCGAGTGCGATGCTTCAGGCCTTGGAATCGGGGCCGTGTTGACACAAGACGGACGTCCTGTGGCTTACTTTAGTGAAAAACTCAATGGAGCCGTACTCAACTATCCGGTGTATGATAAAGAGATGTACGCGCTCATACGAGCTCTTGAGACATAGCAACATTACTTGTGGCCTAAGGAATTCGTAATTCACTCCGATCACGAAGCCTTTAAGCACATCAAAGGCCAACATAAGTTGAACCGACGCCACGCGAAGTGGGTTGAATACCTTGAGTCGTTTCCGTATGTCATCAAATATAAGAAAGGTAAAGATAATATTGTGGCTGATGCGCTTTCAAGAAGGTATACTCTGTTATCATATTTGGATTCTAAGATTCTTGGTTTTGCATTATTAAAAGATTCCTATGTAAACGATTCCGATTTTGGAGAGATATTTATTTCTTGTGAGAAAGGTCCTTTTGAAAATTTTTATAGGTACGAGAGTTATCTTTTCCGAGAAGGTAAACTATGCATTCCTTGTGGATCTGTTCGAGACCTATTAGTGCATGAGGCGCATAGTGGCGGGCTTATGGGACACTTCGGAGTCAATAAGACACTAGCCACTCTCCATGAACATTTTTATTGGCCGCGGATGCGAAAAGATGTGGAGCGAGTTTGCGAAAGGTGTATAGCATGCAAAAAGGCTAAATCAAAGGTTCAACCCCATGGCTTGTACACACCATTGCCCATTCCTGAAGCACCGTGGATTGACATCTCCATGGATTTTGTTCTCGGACTTCCGCGCACAAAAACAGGGAAGGATTCTATTTTTGTTGTTGCTGATAGATTTTCAAAATGTCTCATTTTATTGCCTGTACTAAGACTGACGATGCCGTTCATGTTGCAAACTTATTTTTCAGGGATATCGTTAGACTACATGGCATTCCTCGTACGATCGTGTCGGACCGAGATGCAAATTTTTAAGTCACTTTTGGAGGTCTTTGTGGGGTAAATTAGGGACCAAACTTCTGTTTTCGACCACCTACCACCCCCAAACCGATGGCCAAACGGAAGTTGTCAATAGAGTTCTATCTACTTTGCTTCGGGCCATCGTTCGGAAGAATTTGAAGACGTGGGAGGATTGTCTACCCCATATTGAGTTTGCGTATAATCGTTCCGTCCATTCTGCGACTAAATTCTCCCCATTTGAAATTGTTTACGGTTTTAATCCCTTGACTCCTTTAGATCTATTGCCTTTACCTACTGATCAGTTTGTCCATGTAGATCCGAAGAAAAAGGCAGATTTTGTCAAGGATTTACATAGCAAGGTGCGGGCCAATATCGAGGCTAGGACTGAGTCCTATGTGCGTAATGCGAACAAAGGCCGAAAACGAGTAGTTTTTGAACCCGGAGAATGGGTTTGGATTCATATGCGCAAGCAGCGTTTTCCGACCCAACGGAAATCTAAGCTACTACCTCGTGGAGACGGTCCTTTTCAAGTTTTAGAGCGAATAAATGAAAATTCTTATAAAATTGACTTGCCAGGAGATTATAATGTCAGCGCTACTTTTAATGTGTTAGATTTAACCCCTTTTAATGCAGATTTTGACTTGAGGACAAGTCGTTTTGAAGAGGGGGGAATGATGTGATCGCGCCGCATGGTTCAGCTAGTCGAGCGAGGATTCTATGGTGCTACCACAAGGTCCTGTTACTCGAGCTCGAGCCAAGAAGTTTAAGGAGTCCATCACAGCTTTTTTAGCTCAACTTTGGATTGAAACGCCATTAGGACGCTCTGAGAAAGCTGATTCCAGTTCCTTGAACTCACCATGCAACTACCTGCAAGTCCAGCTCAACTCATCGAGCTCGCCACCAGCTCACTTCCAGTTCCCCAGCTCGGGTCCAGCTCACTACCAGCTCATGGGTCCAAGTCCAGCTCGGTTTTAGCTCATGAGTTGAATTCTAGCTCATGAAGACTACTTTGACTTCATTTGACTGCTATTAAAATTTTATTTAATAAGTTCATTAATTAGTTAATTAATAAACCACATATTAAATTTAGTTCACATTAGTTTTATTAAATATGTCTTAAAAGTGTTTATTGATATTAATTAAATTGTCATAACCGAATTTAATGCTTACATTTGTGTTCACATTAGCTTGAATTAATTCTGTTCACATTTTCTTGTAGAAACTCAATGGATGTATGGAGCTTGAAGCAACATGTCTTTTGGAGGGTGCATGGATGGCTAAGGTGCATGGACACTCAAGATGCATGAATCGGTGAAATGCATGAATGGCAAGGTACATTAATTCCAAAGGTTCATGAATGACCAATTAACAATACTATAATACTCGCCTTATCGGTCCATTCCTTAAAAAGGCTTCATTAATGACCTGCAACAAATTGATATGACAAATTAGGCTTACTTGACATACTTAAGGAGCTTGTTCTCAAGCAAAATAGTGTCTTTTGCATAGTTTTTCATAATTTTTAAATTTTAAGTTAATAAGTGAAAGTGTTTCATTTTTTCTCATTTTGTGACCCAAATTGACCAATCGTGCCATAGGCAACCTAACAACTGAATTGAGTGTTGTAGGGAGTTAACGGTGATCTAAACGTGAAGAAAATATCACCTAGAATGGGGGTATTGCGATTTCGAAGCATAGAAGTCGTGATACCCTTGACAGTGCAAAATGAGAAGAATAGAGGCCACCTACAATGGTATCGCAATACCAAGGATGGGTATCACGATACTAAGACACCCAATGCCCCAAATTTAAATACTGACTTGGATTTCGCAATACCCAATCCTAACGCAACAAAAATGATTGCAAGGTAATTTTTTGTCCAATGGCCACACCAATCAAAATTAGGCGCCTAAAGGCATTTTGGTCTAAAAGTTAGGGTTGAAATCATCTATTTAAAGCCACTTTGGGCTGAATAAAATGAGAACTTTTCACTTATGTTTCTATCTTCTATTTCCTTAGTTTTAGATTAGGGTTAGGATTTCTTTTCTTTTCACTTTTAGTATAGGTTTTCTCTTTTCTTTTTAGGTTAGATTTTAGTTTTGTTGTTTACTCTCTTCCTTATTGTTAAAAATTTTGTAAACAATGATGGACAAACTATTGCGCTTTAATAGAACTTCATCAATTGAATGAGCATTTTCTTAACCCCTTACTTTCATTTTATGCTTACTATATGTTTGATAAAATGCTTGTTTGGAATATGAGTTTGAGTATATGCTAAATTTTTTGGATGGTTGATTGTTTAGTTGTTCGTTAGCTTAAGTTAATGTATTTTCTTGATTCGTTGGTTGTTCGATTATATCAAAATACTTAATATGTTAGAATTAATGTCTCTAGTGAAAAACCTAGATAAACAAGATGGAGAGGACAGTTTATCCTTAGATAGTTAGATATAATTGTGTTGAGTAGTGAGACCAGGAGGTAGTCTATATGCCTAGATGAGACCGATAAGTAATCTTAGGTTAGTAATTTACATTATCTAAAACATTAGAGTGGCCTAGGATATCGCAATACCCCCATTCTAGGTGATATTTTGGACTTGCGTAAATTACTAACCTAGACTGAGAGGAGATTCCTAACTAAGAGTGGTAACCAATATAATTGGTGTAGATTCGTTAGTTTAATTGGCACTCAACTAATCAATCGACCACCACTTAATCATTTACATTATCTAAAACATTAGGAAGAAAGTTTAGCTTAGTTAGTTTAATTAATAGATTAATTTTAGTTTATAAACAATTTTATTTGGACTTGCGCTAATAATTTCTGACTCGATTAGGTTAGTAATTTCTTAACTTGTAAGTGACTTGATAAACACATTTACCTACTTGACAATCATTTGGGTTCAACCTCTTAGAATACTTCATGTTCCATTAGAACTATAAATATTACAACTGATATTTTCAACTTGCAGTTAAAACTGCGCTTTAAAATTGTTTTATAAAATCATTTGTTTTATACGCACAAGTTCGTGTAGGTCAATTAGACATGCGATTCATAACTTTGGTAAATTAACAAGATCTTTATCATTTTTCATGGTCCTAACGAATTTTTGCTTTCCACTATTCTCTAACGGACTTTACTAGCCATTCAACCATGTTTACTATCCTAGCGGACTGTACTACTTGTCATAGTTGAGCTATAGTCTTACACCCTTTCACCCCATTTTGAATGTCCTAGAAAACTACCCCATCTTTACTATCCCGATGGACTGTACTGGTTGTCATAGTCGAGCTATTCTCTTATACATCATACCTCTTTTAAGGTGTCACACCATAGAGCCTACTGACCATTGTCACAGTGTTGCTCTATGAAACCTAATAATTGTCATCATGGTGTCGCCCCGAAGGACCTGTTACACATTTCACCTTGATGCTCGAACATCATAGTGTCCCCTCTGCAAGGCCTGGAGCTTTGCACATTACGGTTTCCACTCAACAACACCGTATGGTGAAATCTTAATAGAATTCTTTTTTCCCTATTCATTTGTCCATTCCTCCAAATTGTCATAATTACATTGATACTCGAACACCGCAATATCCTCTCTACAAGGCCCGAAGCTTCGCATATCATAGTTTGTACCCTGCAACATCGTATAACGATATACAAAATCACTCTTTCCCAATCTTACCTTCATCTAACCTGACAATAATTCCTCTCCGTATTCCACAATATATATATAAACACATATCACATACAATTCATAAATAATTATCATGGAGTACACTACTTTTCAAACATAAAGTTATAACAATTTCATACATATGGACACACTTGTGGATACTTATAAACCTACTCATCCTTATGCATAATCAATATTCACAACCAATAGAAGCCATACATCATCCTAGAAATAGAGTACAGAAACTCACATAGATTCCTTTATCCTCATTAGCTTAGGTTTTCCAAACGTCAGAGCCTTCTTCGTCCTGGCAGCAAAGCATGACAACCATCTATTAGTTAAGCTAAAGGTGTTCAACTCTTAAAAACCTAGAATCTATAATTATGTGAGATATTTTAAGAGTTACTACTTCACTCATTTCTTCGATCTATAAGTACAAAGAGGTAAGGAAGCTTACCAGTTCCTAAATTTTTCTATTATCAGGCTTCAATTCTCACGACTGTTGTGACATGCGGAGCTTCCTTCAACCTTATCATCTGCTTCTTCAGAGCAACTGAAGAAAATGATGATATGGAAAGAGTAAGAATCGTTAAAAGAATTAAGAAAATTATGTCTTCACACATACCTATATACTTCAATTCTCACGATTATTGCGACATGCAGAGCTTCCTTCAACCTTATCCTCTTCTTCTTCAGAGCAACTAAAGAAAATGATGTTATGGAAAGAATAAAAATCGTAAAAAGAATTAAGAAATTTTTTTCTTCACACACACCAATATATATACTCCCTAGGCACAGTCTTCTCCTGCCATCTCAACCCTCCATCCTTAATCATTTTGTCTCCCACTATTGAACTAGCCAGTTCCATCCTAATTGAACTAGAATTGATTTCCAACTAATCGTAATTTGGCCACTAAAAACTTCTAAATTTCTCAATAGAGTCCAAAAATTTGCTAATCCTTTCGATTTAGTCCTATTTATTCTTAAATTTTAGGTCAATACAGATAACTGGGTGTTATAGATGATTCTTTGTAGAACCCCTTGTTCTTTAGATAAATCTTTAAGTTCTAACCATCATAGATTCTAATAATAAAAATAGGAAAAGAAAAAACAAAGTAATGATGACGAACACAAGAAAAGCCCTTAACTGTGGTAATTGAAAAGAAATTTCAAATAACATAAGAAAAAACGCAAGAAAAAAAAGCCAAATAGAACTCAAAGAAGCAAAAATGGTTCCAGAGATGACTAAAATCCAAACTTATAGAATTCTTCAAAAAACCTTCATAAAATGAATAGTTTTGGATTTAAACACCAAGACCATTAGTATCTAGCCACATACACCGCGTTATATGCCCCTCATCATGGTCACTTCTCCCCAAAAAAACAATCGTATTTATGATAAAACTTTTAGAACAAGTACAATGTCTTCCCATATTCTTAGGCACATAGAAACGTTATCTCACACTCAAACCTTTGACCTAAGAGGTGTCTCATGGAAGTCCACTTTGTAACCTTCTATAGGACTGGGGGCCATTGTTATTGTAATAATCCGGTTTTAGCTTAAATCAGAATAGTAATTTTGGGACCACAAATCTGAGGTCAAAAAATTATTTTAATATTATTTTATGTGTTTACAGCATGTGAATATATGTGTGAGAAAATTTTGTGAGCTACTTTTATCGTTTAATAGCTAAATTTGAGAAAAAGGACTAAATCGCGTAACATGCGAAGTTGCATTTTAATTGTTAAAGTGCTTAAATTGCTATGATCCATTACATGTGGGGTCCTTATGATGAAATTAGACCATTTGATTTATGGATGGACAAATATGCCTTTGGTTAGTGGAAATTTAATATTAAGCATTAAGGGTATTTTAGTAAATGTAAAATTAAGGTTAATTAAAACAAATAAACAAATTTTGATTCATCATTTTGTGTTCTTCCACCTCCAAATATTAGAGAAAGAATAATTTTTTGATGCTTTCATCCATTCGGCCCTTGTTCATCTTGATTGAGGTATGAAATTTGTTCGGTTTTTGATATTTCTATGCTTTTGAGATCGTTGCTTTGAGTACTAGCTGGCCCATGCCCTAATCTTTGAGTTTATTGGTGATTTTTTAAAATGCCATTGATGAATGCTTGAGCTTTGTGATAGATGATGATGAAAAATGAAAGATAAATGATAGATTATCATGTTTTGTAAAGTGATTTTTGATGAAAATGCTTAAATAGAAACTAATTGTGAAATTTGTAAATTGAGGGGTTGAAATGTGAAATAAATGTGAAATATGGGCTGCTAGGAGCACTGTGGTAATTCGGCTAAGCATGGGTCTTATTGAATTTTGTGAATTTTTTGTATTTGTGAAAAAATAACTAAATTGAATAAATGTGAAACTTTAGAGGCTAAAGTGAAAAGTTCCCAAATAGGTATTTTTGGATGAAATTGAATGAATAAGTGATTAAATGAGCTAAATTTGAATTTATATAGATCAAGAAAGAAAGAAATCAGATTTAGATCGGGGGAAATCGAAAATTATCGAGTTCTTCATCGTATATACGAGGTAAGTTCATATGAAAATAAATATAGTTAAATTGATTTATAAATGTTTATTTGTCATTGAATTGCTATGAATGCTGAATGAGTAAATACGATCAAGTATCGACGAAGTAATGTTAACTGAAAGTCCTATACGAACCCTAGGAATAGTATAGGATACGAATTTCATGACATTAGGATTATCGAGATGTGATTACATGTAAGACCATGTCTGGGACATTGGCATTGTATTATGATTACGTGTAAGACCATGTTTGGGATATTGGCATCGTTATATGATTTCGTGTAAGACCCTGTCTGGCACAGTGGCACCGATATGTGATAACATGTAAGACCATATCTGAGATATGGCATTGTACGAGCTTTATGTGATTTCCAAGTATCTTTAACAATTTCGAATGGTTCAACGAGAAAAGTGAAGTCGAGAAAAAATGTGTGAAAAAGTTAAGTGACTCAGGTACTTATGAGATTCATACAAGTATTGAAATGGGAAGTATTTGATGAATTCAATTACGAAATTGAATATGTATACATTTGGGAATGTTCATAAGCTTTTAAGTGCTTATTCAGAATTTTCTTATTTGATGGAAATGATGTTGATTCATGAGATGGTTTTATTTGTATATGGCTTACTAAGCTTTTAAAGCTTACTTTATGTGTTCTTTCCCTATTTTATAGATTATCGAAGCTAGCTCGAACATTGGGGATCATCAGGAACCGTCATCACACAATCAACTACTTGTTGGTATTTTTGGACGCTTTGTAATTATGGAATATGGCATGTATAGGCTAGTGATATGATGATATGTTTTAAGTTATGATATAGCCATAAGATTAGGCTTGTATATAATGTAAATTTTGGTGTGTATTTGGCCATTTAAGTTGGCTTATATCATTAGTTTGATAAGTGATATATGATGTAAATATATTGCCTTGTGTTTTGGCATGTTTGGTATGATTGTTGTAATAGTTATATGGTTGTTCAATTAGAAAATTATCAATGATGTATAATGGTTGATAAATGACATATTGTGGCTTAGTTTTAAGATGATGAATTGGTATATTTTGTGGCATGATTTAGTTGATAAAATGGTGGGAAAATGCATATAGAAGTTAAGGTTATGGCATATTGTTTTGGCATGATTTTGGTTATGGATTTGAGTAATGAAATGGATGGATTTAAATGGCATGAAATGTGCAGGAGATGGTCATTTTTGGTTGCTTATTGTATGTGAAAATGATGACAAATGAATGATTTTAGGTACATAAATGATAGGAGGGAATAATGGCTTAAATCAAGCCTATTTTCGTGCCACACGGTTGATCACACGGGCGTGTGAATCGACTGTGTGACCCCTTAATCTTAGTTAAAACAAGTTAGAGAGTTACATGGCTTTAACACACGGGCATGTCTACTGGCCGTGTGTGACACACAGGCTGGCACATAGGCGTGTGGCCGACCGTGTGACCCAAGTCAATAACCTCTCCAGATTTCCCACGGCCATGGCACACGGGCGTGTCTCCGGCCGTGTGCTGCAAGTCAGTATGTATGCCCTATTTTCACACGCTTAAGACACGGGCATGTCAGGTGGCCGTGTGAGGCACATGGCCTATTCACACGAGCGTGTGGACCCTGTATGTATAAAAATTTTCTAAGTTTCCTAAAGTTTTTAAATGTTATCGGTTTTGTCCCAAACCTTTTCCAAGCATGTTTTAAGGTCTCGTAGAGCCTCATAAAGGACAATATGATTATGTTTGATTAATGTTTATGTGATAATGGATTCTTGTATAAGAAATGTATGTTGTATGTTGTATTTGATCGGTAATTCCTCATAGCCCTATTCTGGCGACGGATATGGGTTAAGGGTGTTACAATTATACCTCTCTTTCATGTGAACACGTGTCAGCTTCCCAGACAACGTTCACTCATTATCAACTATTGCCTGAAGAGATATTCAACTAGACCACCCACCTAGAATAGAGGAGTGGCATCCTGCCATTATCAAGACTATATGCTAGGAGGGAACACTCCTCAAATTTGGACATACTTTCTATATGATAAGGATTCTGTCTAGGCGTAACTACCTCGTACTAATTGGAGGCAATAGAATGGACCCCAAGATATATATCCTTCATGCCCATGAATTTCCTTTACTCATCTAGCGAGACTAAATGTTTATCCTACCACATCATGCCCATGGAAAAGAAGACCTCTCCTATAAAAACCTTTTCAATGATGAAGGATTGGCTTTTGGCACCCTAAAGTGACTCGGAGCAATTACTCTCTCAAGCAGTCAATATGTCCTCAAGTTCTTAATCTGGGTCTCTGCCTCTTTAGGTGAACTAGCCACCACAACATTACCATTTCCTGCTCCTTATCTCCTCCTAACCCTCCTCCCTAATTGTACACCATATCAATAGAAGGCTTAATATATCATTTGGTACTTGATTTTGATTTTTTTTAATGTGCTAATTATATTTTTGGGTCAAATGTGGTCCACGTATTTGGGAAAAAGTTTGTACCTTTTGGTACCTAAAGGTAACGATGTTAGTCTTTTAGTGTTTAATTTGAGTTTTTAAGTCGATTTGAAGAAAATTCATAATTCATTAATAATATTCACAATTAAATTTTATCACATCAACCTTAAGACTTGACAAAAATCATAAGCATCAAATTTAATAAATTAAACACAAAATTAAACAATTTCACAATTAACACGAAATTTATTCTTTTAAAAATTATGAAAATCCAAATGCAATAATATTAACAATTAACTTGTATCAAATAAACCTTAAAAAAACGAATTAAACACCAACTACCTTTACTGCCAAAATGTATAAATTTTGTCAAATACAGGTTCCCAAGTATCACATTAGAAAAATATATATATCAAATTCAAGTACCAAATTATATATTAATCTAATTTAAAAATTAATATATTAAGTAAAAACTTTTCATAAATACTAGAGACTCTTAAATTTTACACTTTTTTTTTAAAGAGGTTACAAGTATAATTAATATTACAATTACAATTACAACCACAATCACGAATACACATTTGATAAATTAAAAGCAAAATTAACTTAATACTAAACACAGTAAACTGAAAATCGAAATATGTTAGACCCAACCCATAATAAATTTGGACAAAACTCGCATATAAATCCAAAACAATGAAGAAAAAATCTACACATAAATTTACTCTCAAAACTTTTAACATTTACTAACGCTTTCAAAAGCTCAGTCACTAAAGTCTTTTGTTTATTAATGTTAAAACGTGTTATAGGAATCAAATTGTGTAAAACGGATTAAGAAAAAGGGAATATTGTTTGTTCTTTGTCCCCCTATTTCCTTCTCCAAAGTTAGTGGCCCGCGACTCTTATCTCTATCCTCTTTTTCGATGCCATTCTTTTATCATTTGGAATTTTATTTTTGTCAATGTTTGTCTCTTTCATGACAAAAAGGGGAAAGCTCAAGTTAATGTGGTTTTAAGTGAGTTTAAGTCACCTAAAAAAAATCAGAGTTCGGCTTTAATAAATTTAAAGGTTTTTTTATTAAATTAATCTAAAAAATAAATATTTATAAGAATGATCCAACTTCAAAAATGATTATAAGAATGACTTGAAATGAACAATGGAGGGCGGTGTCGGTACCCCATGGCCAACACCCAAGTCAATCATCCCCCTATCATTGGTTGTTGATTGCTGGGGGGATTAAAAAATATTTTTTTGGTGCCGACACTACAATGACCGACACCCATATGTAATTTTTTGAAATGCCTTTAAAAAATAGGGGTATTCCATGATTTAAAAATATTATTTTTAATAGGTGTTGGCATTGAAGTGCCGGTACCGGTTGAAAATTAAAAAATTTATTGAGGAAAAGAGCTGCACTCTGGTGGTATTTGTAACACCCCTAACCCATATCTGTCACCGGAACAGGGTCATGAGGCATTACCAGAGCTTGCAGAACATTTTCAGATAAATCGAGTCAAACATTATTCATTTCCCAAGATTAATCATGCCCAATACATGCATTAGAATCGATTCGAGACTAATCGGTATCTCGAGGAAATTTTTCGCAAACTTCCAAAAAAAAATTCTTACTTATAGGAGTCACACACTCGTGTGAACAAAATAAGGCGATTTTCCAAGCCCTATTTCTCACCCATTTCATCCAAAACCTGCACAAAACTTTCCCAATACCAGCCAACCAATTCAAGCATTATTTACAAGCCAATTTCAAACATTTAACATGATATGTATGCTTTAAATCTTAATTCATATATGACATTTCCATAACAGTGTCAGTTAGCTCGAGGGACGTCATCGATGGCTAACTTCATAGTGGAGTAAAAAATGAAAAATAAAAAATAAAAAGGGTTTGCCTGCATGAAATTAGAAAAGAGATATTTGAAAAGTTGTAAAATTAAAATCTCATTGATTTGGTTTGGTTTGATTAAATATACAGTTGTATTTTTTAATTATTATTATTTTTTGAATCATGGAATACCATATTTTTAAAATTTATTTAAAAAAAATCCATTCTGATGCCAGCCATTGTAGTGCTAGCACCAAAAAATATATTTTTTAAACCCCCAGCAATTAGCAACCATTGATGGGGAATGATTAACTTGGGTGTCGGTTATGAGGGTGTCGACACCACCCTCCATTGATCATTTCAAGTAATTCTTGTCATTGTTTTTGAAATTGGATCATTCTTGTAAATATTTATTTTTTGAGGGTTAATTTGATTAAAAAAAAGATGATGTTTAAAATTGAATCTTAAAATTTATATATACATATATTTTTTTTCTGTTAATGAGTTTTGATATCATTAATAATATTTCAAGTTTTGAAATATTGAGAGTTGAATATTATATAAAAATTATATATGGACAAATTAGTTAAATTAATTATTTAATTTATTACTTGAATTAATTGATTTTGATTAGAATTATTATACAATTAATTAATTGTAAGTTGAAGAAAAAAAATTTGATATTATTTATATTCGTTTTACGGGTCATTTCGAAGTTCATGGCTACACCTCCTAATAATGTTGTCTCCAATATTCTAACTTTCATCTTCCTTTGGGAGTGCAATATGCTTTACCACTGCACCCAACATTTGTCACCCATCAATCATATCTCTACTCAATTAAGCAATTACCTAACATCATTCCTTTTATAAAATAATAAATATTAGGCTAAATTAGTTATATATGTCGTTTTTTTTAATTAGGCTAATAAGCCTTTTTTTTAAATTAGGGAAATATGTCACTGTTGGAGAGATAAATGAAAAGCACACCCAGTTGGATGCGCTTTCTATTTCTCTTTCTTATGGTTAGGATTTTTAATATTTTTAGGTTTAGGGTTTTTAAAAAATGGTTTAAGGTTTTCGACTAAAATCGGGAAATTTTGAAGGTAGTTTTGAGGAGTTTAGGGTGTGATAATACAGCATAACACCCATTTTGGGGAAATCTGGTTTTGGGCTGATTGTACTCGATAAGATCAGAGGTCGAAGTCTAAGTGGAGGTCCCAATCGACGGTTGTGATGCTGTAATAGCCCTAATTTGACCCTAGTCGGGAAGTGGTTTCGGGACCACAAAACCGAGTCATGAAAATAATTAAATGTTAAATTTCATGTCTATTATATGAGATAATGCATGTGTGAAAAGTTTCATGCTTTAATTTTGTCATTTGTATGTGAAATTTATTAAATAGGACTTATGTGAGACAATTGTGAAATGTGATAGGTTAATTTTAAAGTGGTCTATTAATGCATGTAATAAAGAGGATGGACTTACATGTCAAATATCCATTTTTTTAGTAGTGGCCGGCCATGATAATGGTTTATATAAAATGTATGTATTATTTATTAATTAAGTGGCTTTATATTTTATAATATAGATGAATAAAATCATAATAATAATAGAAATAATGGTGAAGAAAACAAAGTCTCATCTTTGTTCTTTTTAGCCAAACTTAAAGAAAGAAAAAGAGGAGCAAGACATTCGGCCATTTGAAACATAAGGAAGGTTAGTAAATTATGTTAGATTTTTGAAATTGTAGCTTGTTTTAAGTTAATTATCATGTTTCTTACTTAGCCCATGCCAAAACTTTGAATTTTGAGTGATGAATTGAGCATTCGGTTATGGTAGATAAGAAAGGAATTTGATTATTGTCTTTAAGTTTTGATGAAGAATTGTTGATGAAAGAAGTTGATCTTGTTAAAAATATAAATTGCTAATGCTCATATGTGTAATAGCCGAACATGGATTTGCTTAATGTCTTGAACAAATGCCGCTTGGGGTGTTTTGAAATGAATAAATTAAATGTTTGATCATCTAAGTGTTCGACATTGTACATGATTTTTTTTAGAGTATGATTTTGAATAATATGAGTATTGGAATATGAGTAATGTTATGCATAGGTAAAATTTTTATGTTCGGCTTTGGTAGTATATATGTATAATTAATCCATTTATCTAATAATATATAAGATGTTAAATAATAAGATTTTGATGACTTGTGTTTAATGACATTCGGCCAAGGATCATATGTACTTGCTAATTCGGTATAAGTGTATAGGTGCTAAATACCTTGTATTTGAGGTTTTGGAAGAATAAGTAGTAGTTAATTAAAGTGATGAAAGCTAAATTTTGAGATTGATTAAGTTTGGGCATTCGGCATTACCTATAAATTTGAATATGAAGGTTAAATTCAGTAGTTAGGGCTGAATGGGATATATATTAATCAAAAATGGGTTACATGCATATGAGTATGTATGTATTTGTGTGTGTGCAGCATTATTTGTGACACCCCTAACTTGACCCTAGTCGGAAAGTGGTTTCGGGACCACAAAACCGAGTTACAAAAAATAATTAATTGTTATGTTCTATGCTTATTATTTGTGAATAAGTATGTGTGAAAATTTCATGCTTTAATTTTGTCATTTGGATGTGAAATTAGCTAAAAAGGACATATTTGAGAAACTTTAAAAATATGATAGGCAAATGTCCAAGTGATTAAAATGTTAAACTACTAAAGTTGTGGACTTGCATGTCAAATGGCCCACTTTTAATATTAGTGGACGGTAATGATGTTATGATTTTGGCATTATGTGTATATTATATTTAGTAAGTAATATTTAATAGTTTATATTATAAAATACATAAATTTTATTAAAGATGACTTGGTTGTAAATTTTTAAAAGGGTGGTAGATAGATTTTAAAGTGACCAAACCTTAAGGTTTATTATTGTGGAGGATTTGCATGCTTATTTGACCATTTTCTATCCATGTTTACGGTAGTGGGGTTGTTATGATGCATTATGTGTTTTAAATTAATAAATTATATATTTATAATATGTTATAATTAAAATTTGATAAAATAAAAGTTAATATGGTGATAAAAACAAGGTGAGCTTCATAGCCTTCATTTGAGCCGGAACTAAAGAAAACAAATAGGAGAAGAAGCTTTGGATATTCGGTCTACAGAAGGGCTAAAATTCAAGGTGAATACTTGTTAAATTGATATTAAATTTGATGTTTTGAGTTCCTAGCTTGATGCTACCTTAAACCCATGGATTTATTCTCTTGAATTGGTTATGTGGCATGTTCGGTATTGGATAGGAAATGTCAATTTTGATAGCTGAAAATGGAATTGGAATAAGGAGTGTTTGGTAGACTTAGAAGATGAAATTGTAAGTGATTATGAGCTTATAATCTTAATTAGGGAAAATTTATGTTTAATATGACTTAATTGCTGAGGATATCATTCGGCCATGGAAATTGAGCATGGAAAAATCTGGTGTGGGATATATGAAGCTGAAAATTTAGTTTGAAGTGTGGTAATTGTGTTAAAGATGAACATTAAACCTTTATGTTTTATGGTCTTGTAAGTTAGGTGCAAAACCAATGGCCTTTTTATGCTTGGCATGGAATTAGTGGTTAAATGAGTTATGAACCTATTATAATTTGAAAATTTGATGGTTTTATGGAGAAGGGGGCATTCGGAAATAGAGGTTAAATTATAATAACCTCACCTTAGTGAATTGAAGTAAAATTTGACTCTTTATAGGATTAAATTACCTATGACCGAATGTGATGAAATTGTCAAGAAATAAATTTGATTAAATGAGATTCGGTTAATGGTGGTGTATAGAATAATTGAATGCCAATTTGATTAACTCTCTAATGGTCAAATGTGTTAAACCTTAAAGCATGATTTAGTTTAACCAAGGGAGAACAGGATCGTGTTATTTTGTTTCATATGAGCTTGAAATTTTTATGCAAGAACTCGTTAAATTAAATGGTAATGCCGAATGTGAATTATGTATATTTGTAACCTTATGTATTCGGCCATATGAATAATGTTCGTATACAAGGATAATGTGACACCCCTAAATTGACCCTAGTCGAAAAGTGGTTTCGGGACCACAAAACCGAGTCATAAAAATAATTAACCGTTATATTTGATGCTTATTATATGTATATAGGCATGTGTGAAAATTTCATGTTTGAATTTTATTAATTGTAAGTGAATTTTGCTAAATAGGACTTGTGTGAGAAAATTTAGAAATGTGCTAGGCAAATGTTAAAGTGGCCTATTGATGCATGTTAAAAAATGTTGTCTTTGCATGTCAAATTACCCAAAACTTAGGATGGTGGCCGGCCATGCTATGGGTTAAAATGTATTATAAACATTTTATGTTAGTGTTTTATGTTAGGAATAATAAAATAAAGAACATGGGTAACAAAATAATAGTGGTTAGTAGGAGGAGAAACAAAAAAAAATTGTGTGGTTGCTCCTCTATTGCCGTGAATTGAAGGAAGAAAACAAAGAAAAAAAATGTGTTCATCTTTTAACATCCTTGGCCGAAAATGCTAAGAAGAAGGGGGAAGGGGAAGTAAAATATTCGGCCACTCCTTCTAGTCTTGAAGAAGGTATGTTTGATGTTATTCCATGAAATTCATGCATATTTTTAGATGTTAGTTTGAATTCTACCTAGCCCATGGTTTAAATTCTTTTTGCTACTTGATGGAGATGATACTCGGCCATGGATGTTATCATTCTTGGTTGGTGTTGATGTTGTGTTGATGAGGTATCAAGTAATTTTAGTAACCCATGTCAAAATTATGAAAATCATGGTATGGTGTCTTGAGCATTCGGCCATGGTAGGAAGTAGAAGAGAAATATGGTTGTTGTTCATGTTATTTGGATGAAAAAAAAAGGGGGTTAGTAGTTAGATGAAGTAGAGTCTAACAAATGAGCACATATGTGCATTAGTTGCTAGATAGAGAAAAATCGGCTAGCAAGTTGTGTACTAAGGCCGAATATGATTTTGAATATTATTGAGTAATGCATGTGTTGAATTGATGGAATGGAGAGGATGCTTTAATTATGTTCTGAACAATTATATGTTAAATTAAGGTTTGCTAAGCTAGCTATTAAGGTGAAGTGCAAATGTTAGTATTTGATTACTAGTGTATATATGTGTATTAGCCGAGTTTTGAACTTGAAACAAAATGGTGTTTAGTCAATACAAGTGACCATACTTGTAGAATGTATTAAGTATACAATCGGCCTCAACATAGACATGCATATTCGGCCACATGAATGAATACATAGATTGATGTTGTACGTTCGGCTATAGGTAAGCATATTGATGGCTTTATCTTGACTTAAAAAATCGGCTAAAGGAGAATATTGGCTAATATGTTGAATTTGATTCATGATTTCATACATATATGACTCTAATGCCTAATATACATGGGCTAAGTACCTTGAATTTCTCTTTGATGTTCAAAATGAGTAAATCAATTTATTTGTTAAATTAAGCTCAAGAGCAAAGGGGAACTAAATCCGATAAAGGAAAGGAAAAGGTGATCGAATAGACGTTGAAATCGTTCCACAACATCCGAGGTAAGTTTTCGAGTAATGGAACTTAGATTATGATTCGATTAGGTCATGACATATAAGTATGAAAAATAAACGGTGATATAATGATTCTACTTGAATTATATATTGAGGTGATTAGTTTATACCTATGACGGGTAGCCGAATGTGTATAGAGATCATGTTATAAAGCCAATCAAAATCATGCTCTTTGTATGTGGCTATTGAGCCGAAATTAGTAAGTGTGATAAGTGTCTTGTGTTTGAGCTTTGGTAATGAAAATGAAATATGGATGTGTCATGATTTATTGATATATGTGCATGGTTATTCGAATGATATCCGGGCTAAGTCCCGAAGGCTTTTATGCTAGTGACTATATCCGGACTAAGATCCGAAGGCATTTGTGCGAGTTGCTATATCTGGGCTAAGACCCGAAGGCATTTGTGCTAGCGACTATATCCGGGCTAAGTCCCGAAGGCATTTATGCTAGTGACCATATCCGGGCTAAGACCCGAAGGCCTTGTGTGAGTGGTTATATCCGGCTAAATCCCGAAGATACTTGGGTTTGGGAATGAGCGATCTTGCTGTAATAATTTCAATTAATACGCTCGTAAAATCCCAACGATGAGGTATGTTTCGTATATGCATTGGAATAATTGATTCCTTTTAAATATTATTCGCTCAATCGATTAACAAGCCTCCGGCCTTTAGTCAAGTTGATTCCTTATGTATGAATATAAGGGTTGGAAATGTGAAGTAGGTACGATTTTGAGAATATGTGTATATGAAATTATTCGTTTAGTCATATGAATGCTATACTTCAGTTGTGCATGATTTCATTACTCAAAACTTACTAAGCATTAAATACTTATTTCGTTTCTTTGATTCTCTGTTTTATAGATTTTGGTTCATCAGCTATCGGACTCGGGAGTGTCAAAGTCGAAGTCATCCACACTATCAAAGCCCTTTTGGTACTCTTTTAGATGAACTCTGAAAATGGCATGTATAGGACTGCCCTTTTGTTGTTGGTCATGTACCTTTTGGTATTGTATAAATTTGGATAGCCATGCGAAAATGGCTTATATATCTTGAGCATAGCATTATAATCATTTTGTATATTGTTCATTGAGTGGTATTGAAATGCTTGGTAACGATTAGCCATTGGAATGGTTAATCACGATCATTTTAGTGCTATGTACGACAAATGGCTAGTTGATCCATGGAAAATCATGAAATAGGTATAGTCTACCTTAAAAATAAATGCTGACAGTAGCAGTGATGTGAATTTGAAAAATCACTAAAAATAGAAGGAATGGAATTAAATAGCGAATAAATTATGAAATCGAACCTTGATGAGTCTATTTTCATATGGAATAAACAAAACGATCATATGAGCCGTATTTTAAGGGATGTTTAAGTTTTCGTGAAACAGGGCCAGAGCGACTTCTGATCCCCTGTTCTGAATTTGGAAATTCACTATAAATTAACCAGAGATAATTAGAAGTCATGCCCTATATGTACAGATTCATTTTCGAGTCTAGTTTCTTTAGAAATAAACTGCATAAGTTTTGAAGCCCTGTACATGAAGATATCTAAGTCGTAATGCATGAAGGTCAGAGTAGTCAAACCCTCTAATAGGGGAGACTTTAACTAATAAACTGTACTAATTGGCCCAACCAAAAATTCTAGAAAAAACTTGTAGATGGATATATGAGTCTAGTTTCAGGGAAAATTTATGGAATCAGTTTTCGAGTTTTGGAACTCGAGATATGATTTTTAAGGTGACAGTGATGCAGTTACCCAGCTTGTCTGGAAATGGTAAAATGAACTGTATAAATAAGTGAATGAAGTCCGTTAACACCTCGTGTCCGACTCCGGCAACGGTCTCGGGTACGGGGTGTTACAATTTTATTGGTATCAGAGCTACGGTTTAGTCGATTCTAGGACTACCGTAATACGTTTGTGTCTAGCTATATATGTCATTATGTGTTTATTTGATAGTGTGGTGATTTCTGACAGTTAAAATGTGTTTCCTTATAGAAATGGATCCCGATCCCAACCGAACGGTAGCTGATGATCTTGAGAGTGTAGCGCCTGCTCCCGTACAAGGGACAGCGCCGGCGGACTCTCAACCTATTGCTAGTAATCAGAATGATGAAGCTAGACAAGCTTTTTATAGCGTGATGAATGATTGGTTCAACCAATACATTTGAACTAATACGGCTGTTCCACAACCTCCATTCCCGACTAATACAACCCCCGCACCTACAATACCTCCGGTAACTGACCAAATTAGGTCAAATAAGCCCCTAGTTGACAGAATTCGAAAACACGGGGCTACTGAATTTAAAGCTACGGACAGTGATGATGCCGAGCAAGCTGAATTTTGGTTGGACAACACTATTCGGGTACTCGATGAACTATCTTGCACACCCGATGAATGCCTAAAGTGTACTATCTCCTTGCTACGTGATTCGGCCTACTATTGGTGGAATACGTTGATTTCTGTTGTGCCCAGAGAGCAAGTAACTTGGGAGTTTTTCCAAACCGAGTTTCGGAAAAAGTATATCAGTCAGAGATTCATTTATCAAAAACGAAAGGAATTTCTTGAACTTAAACAACGTTCCATGTCGGTTACTGATTATGAACGAAAGTTTGTAAGGCTTAGCCGGTACGCTCGAGAATGCATTTCTTCAGAAGCTGTGATGTGTAAACATTTCGAGGATGGACTGAACGATGATATAAAGCTGTATGTTGGCATTTTAGAAATTCGAGAATTTGTAGTACTTGTCGAGCGAGCTTGCAAAGCCGAGGAGCTCAGTAAGGAGAAAAGAAAAACTAATATGGGAGCAAAGGAGTTTCGTAAGAGATCTTCGGGAAAGCCCTTTCAACAATCATCGAAGAAATTTAGAGATGATTTAGGCCGATCTAGAGACACTTCGGGCTTTTCTAGACGAGATCGTGATCGAACCCCTGTGAGTGCACGAGTCACTTCGGTCGCCAGTGTTAGAAATGATCGTCGAGACAGAACGGAATGCCAGTATTGTGGTAAATGGCATTCGGGAGTTGTAGATTCCATGACCGCTCCTGTTACAAATGCGGATCAGCTGACCACTTTATTAAAGATTGCCCGAGATTGTCTGAACAGAATGTAAATTAGAGTGGGAAACCGAGTGCTACTACTGCTCGGGGTAGACCATCTAGAAATACGGGCAATGCTAGTGGCAGTTAGAGAGGATCTAGAGATGCTACAACCAGATCTGAGGCTCGTGCTCCTGCTAGAGCTTATGCTATACGCGCACGCGAGGATGCTTCCTCGCCAGATGTTATTACCGGTACTTTTACTCTCTTTGATACTAATGTGATTGCTTTGATTGACCCTGGTTCTACTCATTCTTATATATGTGAAACCTTAGCATCCAGTAAGACTTTACCTGTTGAGTCTACTGAGTTCGTAATTCGGGTGTCAAATCCCTTGGGTCGTTATGTGCTTGTCGACAAGGTGTGTAAGAAATGCCCCTTAATAATCCGAGGCTCCTGTTTTCCGGCTGACCTGATGCTTTTACCGTTTGATGAATTTGATGTTATCCTCGGTATGGATTGGTTGACCGTACATGATGCAATTGTAAATTGCAAAAGAAAAACCATTGATTTGAGGTGTGTAAATAACGAGATAATCCGAGTTGAGTCTACTGACTTGAATGGGTTGCCAGCTATAATATCATCGATGTTGGCTCAAAAATATGTAAGAAAGGGGTGTGAAGCATACCTTGCATATGTACTTGATGACAAAGAGTTAGAAAAGAAACCTGAATCTGTTCCGGTGGTTTGTGAATACCCGGATATTTTTCCTGAAGAATTACCGGGTTTACCACCTGTTCGGGAGGTAGAGTTTGGTATTGAGCTTGTACCTGGGACTACACCGATTTTGATAGCTCCGTATCGTATGGCGCCAACCGAGTTAAAAGAGTTGAAAGCTCTGTTCCAAGAGTTGACGGATAGAGGTTTCGCTCGACCAAGTTTCTCACCTTGGGGTGAACCAGTATTGTTTGTGAAAAAGAAGGACGGAACCATGAGGTTGTGCATCGACTATCGTCAGCTGAATAAAGTGACAATAAAGAATAAATATCTGTTACCGCATATTGATGATTTGTTTGATCAACTAAAGGGAGCCTCAGTGTTTTCAAAGATAGATTTGAGATCGGGTTATTATCAGTTGCGAATTCGAGATTCAGATATACCCAAAACTGCTTTCAGAACGAGATACGGTCACTACGAATTCTTAGTGATGCCGTTTGGGCTCACTAATGCCCCTGCAGTATTTATGGATCTGATGAATCGGATTTTTAGACCGTATTTAGATCGGTTTGTAGTTGTGTTTATCGATGATATTTTGGTCTATTCGAGAAATGAAACTGATCATGCTGAACACCTGGGATTAGTGTTGCAAATTTTACGGGATAAGCAGTTGTATGCTAAGTTCAGTAAGTGCAAGTTCTGGTTAGGAGAGGTTAGCTTCTTGGGACATGTGGTATCTGCATCGGGTATTCGAGTTGATCCGAGCAAAATTTCAGCCATACTTAACTGGAAGCCTCTGAGAAATATTACTGAAGTTCGGAGCTTTTTGGGACTTGCCGGTTACTACAGACGCTTTGTAAAGGGTTTCTCGATGATAGCCACACCAATAACGAAACTACTTTAGAAAGATGTTAAGTTTGAATGGACAGAAAAGTGTCAGAAAAGTTTCGATCAACTGAAAACTTATTTGACTGAAGCTCCAGTACTAGTGCAGCCCGAATCAGGCAAAGAGTTTGTCATTTATAGTGATGCATCCCTACTTGGGTTGGGTTGCGTATTGATGCAAGAGGGTCGAGTTGTAGCTTATGCGTCGAGACAACTGAAGCCACATGATAAAAATTATCCGACCCATGATCTCGAACTAGCTGCCATCGTGTTCGCTTTGAAAATATGGCAACATTACTTATTTGGTGAGAAGTGCCATGTATATTCGGATCACAAAAGTCTCAAATATTTGATGCCTCAAAGAGACTTGAATCTACGACAAAGACGTTGGCTCGAGTTGTTAAAAGATTATGAGCTTGTCATTGACTATCACCCGGGAAAGGCTAATGTGGTTGCGGATGCTTTAAGTCGTAAATCACTATTTGCTTTACGAGCAATGAATGTACACTTGTATGTTCTATCCGACAATGTGTTAGTAGCAGAATTAAAGGCCAAACCATTGTTGATTCACCAAATTCGTGAAGCTCAGAAAGTCGATGATGAATTGGTCGCAAGACGGGCTGAATGTGTTTCGAATATGGAATCAGAGTTTCAAATTGATGATGACGATTGTTTGAGGTTCAGAAGTCGTTTGTGTGTTCCAAGAAATTTAGAACTTATTTCGATGATTCTGAATGAAGCTCATTGTAGTCGAATGTCAATTCACCTGGGGAGTACGAAAATGTACAACGATCCGAGATGTCAGTTTTGGTGGCATGGTATGAAACGAGACATTTTCGATTTTGTTTCGAAGTGTTTAATATGCCAACAAGTGAAGGCGGAACATCAAGTGCCTACAGGTTTACTCCAGCCGATTATGATACCTGAATGGAAATGGGATCGAGTCACAATGGATTTTGTATCTGGGTTGCCATTGTCGGCAACTAAGAAAGATGCGATTTGGGTTGTTGTTGATAGACTGACTAAGTCGGCTCATTTTATCCCCGTACGTACGGATTATTCATTGGATAAATTAGCTGAAATGTATGTTTCTCAGATTGTAAGATTACACGGGGTACCCATTTCTATTGTGTCGGACAGAGATCCGAGATTCACCTTGCAATTTTGGAAGAAATTGCAAGAAGCTTTGGGTACCAAGCTGCATTTTAGCACTGCTTTTCATCCCCAAACCGATGGTCAATCCGAGCGGATAATTCAGATACTCGAGGATATGTTGAGATGTTGCATCCTTGAGTTTAATGGTTCATGGGAACGGTATTTACCTTTGATTGAATTCGCTTACAACAATAGTTTTCAATCAAGTATTAAGATGGCACCTTACGAGGCTTTGTACGGTCGTAAATGCCGCACACCATTGTTTTGGACGGAGCTCTGTGAAAGTAAAATTTTTCGGAGTTGATTTGATTAAAGATGCTGAGCAGAAAGTAAAAATAATTCGTGAAAGTCTGAAGGCAGTATCCGATCGTCAGAAGTCGTACACGGATTTAAAACGAAGAGATATTGAGTATCAGGTGGGAGACAAAGTGTTTCTTAAGGTTTCACCTTGGAAAAAGATACTCAGATTTGGCCGTAAGGGCAAACTGAGTCCGAGATTCATTGGGCCGTATGAAATCTCCGAACGAGTTGGTCCAGTTGCATATAGGTTGCTTTTACCCCCTGAACTTGAAAGGATTCACAACGTTTTTCATGTTTCGATGCTTCGACGTTACAGATCTGATCCTTCGCACATAATTAGTCCATCAGAGGTTGAAATTCAATCTGACTTGAGTTATGAAGAAGAGCCGATTCGTATCCTAGCTCGTGAACAGAAAGAGTTGCGAAACAAAAGGGTTCCGTTAGTAAAGGTGTTATGGCTCAAACACGGAATCGAAGAAGCTACTTGGGAAACCGAGAACTCTATGAAAGAACGATACCCAAACCTATTTACCGGTAAGGTTTTCGGGGACAAAAATTTCTTAAGTGGGGGAGAGTTGTGACAGCCCTAAATTGACCCTAGTCGGAAAGTGGTTTCGGGACCACAAAATCGAGTCATAAAAATAATTAACCGTTATATTTGATGCTTATTATATGTATATAGGCATGTGTGAAAATTTTATGTTTGAATTTTGTTAATTGTAAGTGAATTTTGCTAAATAGGACTTGTGTGAGAAAATTTAGAAATGTGCTAGGCAAATGTTAAAGTGGCCTATTGATGCATGTTAGAAAATGTTGTCCTTGCATGTCAAATTACCCAAAACTTAGGATGGTGGCCGGCCATGCTATGGGTTAAAATGTATTATAAACATTTTATGTTAGTGTTTAATGTTAGGAATAATAAAATAAAGAACATGGGTAATAAAATAATAGTGGTTAGTAGGAGGAGAAACAAAAAAAATTTGTGTGGTTGCTCCTCCATTGCCGTGAATTGAAGGAAGAAAACAAAGAAAAAAAATGTGTTCATCTTTTAACATCCTTGGCCGAAAATGCTAAGAAGAAGGGGGAAGGGGAAGTAAAATATTCGGCCACTCCTTCTAGTCTTGAAGAAGGTATGTTTGATGTTATTCCATGAAATTCATGCATATTTTAGATGTTAGTTTGAATTCTACCTAGCCCATGGTTTAAATTCTTTTTGCTACTTGATGGAGATGATACTCGGCCATGGATGTTGTCATTCTTGGTTGGTGTTGATGTTGTGTTGATGAGGTATCAAGTTATTTTAGTAACCCATGTCAAAATTATGAAAATCATGGTATGGTGTCTTGAGCATTCGACCATGGTAGGAAGTAGAAGAGAAATATGGTTGTTGTTCATGTTATTTGGATGAAAAAAAAAGGGGTTAGTAGTTAGATGAAGTAGAGTCTAACAAATGAGCACATATGTGCATTAGTTGCTAGATAGAGAAAAATCGGCTAGCAAGTTGTGTACTAAGGCCGAATATGATTTTGAATATTATTGAGTAATGCATGTGTTGAATTGATGGAATGGAGAGGATGCTTTAATTATGTTATGAACAATTATATGTTAAATTAAGGTTTGCTAAGCTAGCTATTAAGGTGAAGTGCAAATGTTAGTATTTGATTACTAGTGTATATATGTGTATTAGCCGAGTTTTGAACTTGAAACAAAATGGTGTTTAGTCAATACAAGTGACCATACTTGTAGAATGAATTAAGTATACAATCGGCCTTAACATAGACATGCATATTCGGCCACATGAATGAATACATAGATTGATGTTGTACGTTCGGCTATAGGTAAGCATATTGATGGCTTTATCTTGACTTAGAAAATCAGCTAAAGGAGAATATTGGCTAATATGTTGAATTTGATTCATGATTTCATACATATATGACTCTAATGCCTAATATACATGGGCTAAGTACCTTGAATTTCTCTTTGATGTTCAAAATGATTAAATCAATTTATTTGTTAAATTAAGCTCAAGAGCAAAGGGGAACTAAATCCGATAAAGGAAAGGAAAAGGTGATCGAATAGACGTTGAAATCGTTCCACAACATCCGAGGTAAGTTTTCGAGTAATGGAACTTAGATTATGATTCGATTAGGTCATGACATATAAGTATGAAAAATAAACAGTGATATAATGATTCTACTTGAATTATATATTGAGGTGATTAGTTTATACCTATGACGGGTAGCCGAATGTGTATAGAGATCATGTTATAAAGCCAATCAAAATCATGCTCTTTGTATGTGGCTATTGAGCCGAAATTAGTAAGTGTGATAAGTGTCTTGTGTTTGAGCTTTGGTAATGAAAATGAAATATGGATGTGTCATGATTTATTGATATATGTGCATGGTTATTCGAATGATATCCGGGCTAAGTCCCGAAGGCTTTTATGCTAGTGACTATATCCGGACTAAGATCCGAAGGCATTTGTGCGAGTTGCTATATCCGGGCTAAGACCCGAAGGCATTTGTGCTAGCGACTATATTCGGGCTAAGTCCCGAAGGCATTTATGCTAGTGACCATATCCGGGCTAAGACCCGAAGGCCTTGTGCGAGTGGTTATATCCGGCTAAATCCCGAAGATACTTGGGTTTGGGAATGAGCGATCTTGCTATAATAATTTCAATTAATACGCTCGTAAAATCCCAACGATGAGGTATGTTTCGTATATGCATTGGAATAATTGATTCCTTTTAAATAGTATTCGCTCAATCGATTAACAAGCTTCCGGCCTTTAGTCAAGTTGATTCCTTATGTATGAATATAAGGGTTGGAAATGTGAAGTAGGTACGATTTTGAGAATATGTGTATATGAAATTATTCGTTTAGTCATATGAATGCTATACTTCAGTTGTGCATGATTTCATTACTCAAAACTTACTAAGCATTAAATGCTTATTCCGTTTCTTTGATTCTCTGTTTTATAGATTTTGGTTCGTCAGCTATCGGACTCGGGAGTGTCAAAGTCGAAGTCATCCACACTATCAAAGCCCTTTTGGTACTCTTTTAGATGAACTCTGAAAATGGCATGTATAGGACTGCCCTTTTGTTGTTGGTCATGTACCTTTTGGTATTGTATAAATTTGGATAGCCATGCGAAAATGGCTTATATATCTTGAGCATAGCATTATAATCATTTTGTATATTGTTCATTGAGTGGTATTGAAATGCTTGGTAACGATTAGCCATTGGAATGGTTAATCACGATCATTTTAGTGCTATGTACGACAAATGGCTAGTTGATCCATGGAAAATCATGAAATAGGTATGTCTACCTTAAAAACAGATGCTGACAGTAGCAGTGATGTGAATTTGAAAAATCACTAAAAATAGTAGGAATGGAATTAAATAGAGAATTAATTATGAAATCAAACCTTGATGAGTCTATTTTCATATGGAATAAACGAAATGATCATATGGGCCGTATTTTAAGGGATGTTTAAGTTTTCGTGAAACAGGGCCAGAGTGACTTCTGGATCCCTTGTTCTGAATTTGGAAATTCACTATAAATTAACCAGAGATAATTAGAAGTCATGCCCTATATTTACAGATTCCTTTTCAAGTCTAGTTTCTTTAGAAACAAACAGCATAAGTATTGAAGCCCTGTACAGGAAGATATCTAAGTCGTAATGCGTGAAGGTCAGAGTAGTCGAACCCTGTAACAGGGGAGACTTTAACTAATAAACTGTACTAATTATCCCGACCAAAAATTCTAGAAAAAAACTTGTAGATGGATATATGAGTCTAGTTTCAGGGAAAATTTACGGAATCAATTTTCGAGTTTTGGAACTTGAGATATGATTTTTAAGGTGATAGTGATGCAGTTACCCAGCTTGTCTGGAAATGGTAAAATGAACTGTATAAATAAGTGAATGAAGTCCGTTAACACCTCGTGTCCGACTCCGGAAACGGTCTTGGGTACGGGGTGTTACAGGTAAAACTTAGTTGGAGAACTTGTATATTTGTAGGAAGGCATGTTTGAACGTGTATTGATAATTGATTTTGAAGGTTCGGCTTTATGCCTTGATAGTTGGTTTTGAAGTATATGATGTCTTGGTATAATATATGTGCATTCGGTTACTTCCATAACATGCATTTAAAGTGTCCTTTGGATGCAATTGCTTATGCACTTGAGGGTATATGAGTTAATTTCTTTATGGCAAATTTGGATAAGATGCTAACTAATAATATGCTAAGGTAGTCATGTGGATAATTGGCTTTGTGAATATTATTAAAGGTGTAATTAGTTATATGCATAGGTCATCGGTAAAATTGACCACATAACTAGTATATGTATATAAGGCGACATGGTGATACCTAGGTAAATGTATTTGGGATGGTTTTAATGAAATACCGAATGTGTGCAGATGTATCGAGGTGTTGCCTTATGTATGAGTTTCATTGAGAAGATTTACCTTGTTGTTTTTAATGATATAACAAGGTGATTAAAATAGTTTAAATTTTGTTAATTAAGCTCAAGAGCATAGAGGGGCAATTTTGGATAAAGAGAAAGTAAACGAATAGCTGTGGATATCTAGTCGTCGACCACTTGCGAGGTAAGTTTTAAGTGATTAAACGTTGAGTAAATTCAATCATAATAGGACATGATGAGTTGATTTAATAAGATATGATGTGGCCATGATATGTTCTAAAAACAAATGGTAAGTTCTTAAGTGTTTGAACTTGGAAATTTAAGAACAAAATTGTAATTATCTGCTTAGGACAGCAGCAGTAACGTAATTTTAGAAAATCATTATAAATTGTACAAAAATTCTTATAAGATAAAATTTATATTCTTAGACTCCCTAATGAGTCTAGTTTCAAAAGAAATAAACAAGAACATATTTTGAGTTCTGTATAATGAGAATTTTGCTTCGTAGTGAAGAGTGGTCAGTATAGTCAGACAGTGAAACAAGGGAAACTTTAAGAAAAATCTGGTATTGATTGGCCAAACCAAAAATTATGAAAATTTTATGGATAAAAGATATATGAGTCTATTTTCAGGGAAAATTTACGGCACTTCATTTGGAGTTTCGTAGCTCCATTTATGAATAATTTAATGACTGTTGCTCAGAAAAAAAAACAGCTTGTGCTGAATTTACGATTATGTTGTAAACCTTGATAAAACTATTTGAGTTGCTTATAAGCTATCGATTAAATATTGGTAATCAAGTACCAAATCCGTACTAAAGTGAAGCTATGAGCCGTAAATGACTAGTATACCTAGTCAATTTTGTTACGATGAATGTGAAAGTGTATGTATATGTGATAAGGCCGAATGGCCAATGTGATGAATGTGAAAGTGTATGTATGTGATAAGGCCGAATGGCCAATGTGATGAATGTGAAAGTGTATGTATGTGATAAGGCCGAATGGCCAATGTGATGAATGTGAAAGTATATATATATGATAAGGCCGAATGGTCAATGGGATGGAAGTGGAAATGGAAGTGTATAACTGTGATAAGTCCCGAAGGACATTTGTGTCAGTACTATATCCGGGTTAAAACCCCGCAGGCTTTATGCGAGAATATTATCCTGATTAATGTCCGTAGGCTTCGTGCTCGTACTATATCCGAGCTTTAGAGACCCGACGGCTAAATGCTAGGATTCAAGTAAGACTTTGATATTGAGTATCTGCAATAAGTTACCATCAAATAAGTATTATGTATTTAAGATGTTCAGGTACGTATTACTTACTCATCGGTGGAGTGATTTCGAGGTGAATTATCAGTATCAAAGAGGTAGGTAAATGTGATTAATATTATAACTCCAAATATGAGAATGATCTAATTGGTAATGGTATGCTTGTATAATGAAGTATGTGATGAAATATTCTTATGTATTAGTGCATATTCTGCCCAAAAGCCTTATGATTTGAGTATTTGGGTTCAGCTAGATGTGCCAGTACAAGGTAAGGATTATGTTTTGTAAGCTTACGTATATGTGATAAGGAATATGTTTGGTTCTTTATGTGCCTACGGTAATTTAGTACTTGTCATGTTGAAATACTTAAAAATATGGATGTGATTATGAACAAGTGGAAAGGATTATTGAAAGTTGAAAATTGATGAAGAATGTGCTTTGGAAATATTTGACCATCTAGGTCATTATTATTCGAAGGTATATATGTGACAGCCAAGTGATGCGTTTATTGATATTATGGTTCAAGATGAAGCTCTAGATTAACTTCATCGAACAGTTGAAATGAATGACCAATGATAGTGAATGAGAACACTTTGTTTTGCTTAAAACTTACTAAGCTTACAAAAGCTTACTCTGTTCGATCATGTTTTGGTTTATAGGTTGTGGATTCTGACTACCAGTTCGGGGATCATCAGCACTTCGTCACACTATCTACCATTACGGCAACTATGTAATTAGGCTTAGCTTATGCCATGTATAGGATAGACAATATAGTAGAATGATATTTTGACTGTTGTATATAAGCCATATGAAAATAGCATCTTTTGAATGTTTACTTATAGAAGTTTAGATTTTATTCAAAAAAAGAAAAAAGAAAAAAAAGGTTTAAAATTTTATTCTTCTGATCTGATTCCTAATTTCTGGTAACGCCTCATCCTATTCCGGTGATGGTTACGGGATAGGGATGTTACATTATTGATAAATAGCAAGTGGAAATGTGATAAATGTTTAATAAGCTGATATTCGTATACATGGTTGAATTCATGTATAAGGTAGCATGGTAAGTTATGTGAATCTTTGTTTGTGTATGCGAATTAGCTATTGATATAATAAGCATGTAATTGAGTAGATAGAATTAAAGTTGAGTAAGTAATTAAAAAATTCATTTGTTTAAATTTAAAGCTCAAGAGCAAAGAGGAACTAAATCAGATAGGGGAAAGGAGAAAGCAATCGAGTAGCCTATCCACAACTGTTCAAAATATCCGAGGTAAGTCTTTGAGTAATGAAACTTAGCTTATGATTTGATAAAATCATGGTATATAAGCATAATAAATAAATTGTGATCTATTGGTTCTACTTGAATTACGTAGTGGGATAAATAATTTGTGCATATGACTTGTAGCCGAATGGTTATAGAAATCATGTTGGATAGCGAAACGAAATCGTGCTCTTTGTATGTGGCTATTGAGCCGAAAGTGGAATGGTTGATAAGCATGTTCTGCTTGTGTTCAAGTAATGTAAATGAAATGCTAATGCGTTATGATATATATATGTGCATGATAATGGAGAATTATATACGGGCTAAGTCCCGAAGGCATTCGTGCTGGTGTTATATCCGGGTTAAGCCCCGAAGGCATTCGTGCTGGTGTTATATCCGGGCTAAAGTCCCGCAAGCTTTGTGCTGGTATTATATCCGGGCTTAAAGTCCCGCATGCTTTGTGGTGGTGATTGGATTTGGGTTTTAAACCTAGCAGACTTAATGCCGATGATTGGAGTAAGATTTTGATTTCGAATGTTCGTAGTAAACTACCGTTGAATATGTTCAATACATTAAGTTGGTCAGGTATGTATTATATACTTTTATATGTTAGATTAATCGGAATTGAATCATGAATGCGAAATGAGAAGTATATGTGAAAATCTCATATGTGTATGTGTGTATTCAGTTATGGTGAAAGGTTATATGAGATTGATTTGGTGATATACATGTTAAATAATATGAATGCAAAGAATGGGTAATAAATTTGCTTGGGACAGCAGCAGTAATGTGATTTCAGAAAATCACCATAAATTGTGGGAGTTGAGTTAGAGGCTGAATAAATTATGTCACGAAATCTTAATGAGTCTAGTTTCTTATAAAAGAAACCGTGTAAGCAAAAGAATTTCAAATAATGAGATATTTGAAGTGGCGTGGAATAGAGTCAAAATGACTTCGAGGTCCCCTATTTTGTTTTCAGAAAATCATTATAAATGGTACAAAAATGGCTATAAGATAAAATTTATATTCATAGACTTCTTAATGAGTCTAATTTCAAATGAAATAAACGATAACATATTTTGAATTCTATATAATGAGAAAATTGATTCATAGTGAAGAGTGATCAGAATAGTCAAATAGTGAAACAGGGGAAACTTCAATAAAAATATGGTATTGATTGGTCAAACAAAAAATTCTTAAAATTTTATGGATGGAAGATATATGAGTCTATTTTCATGGAAAATTAACAGAACTTGATTTGGAGTTTCTTATCTCCAGTTATAAATAATTTAGTGACTGTTGCTCAGGAAGACAGCTTGTAGTGAATTTGTGATTTTGTTGCAAACATGGTTAAAACTTGTTAATGAGATGCTTTTCGAGTTCTTATGATCTTATTTGTGATTTCAATATTTGGTTTTAATTGAGTTCAGATTCAAGTGAGGTGAATTTGCTAAATATGCATTATGTTCATGGATACTTGGCCAAAATGACAATTATCTAGGAATGATTTCTTGAAAATTTGAAATAATCTATCTATAAGTAAATTAATTGTTTGCATTGCTTAAAACTTACTAAGAATTGAAGCTTACTCTGTGTTCTCTTTTCCATTTCTTATAGGTTTATACTTTAGCTCGAGTTGGAAGGGCCGAAGATATCATCACACTATCGAGTCATTATGTGAGTTGAGAAGATTGTATATCATTATGGTTTAAGGCATGTATAGGATAGACTATAGGTAGAATGATATTTCGACTTTGTATACATTATAGCCATGCAAAGATGGCTTGCTCATTTTGTTTAGAGAAGCCTTATAATTGAACTAATGTGGTGAAATGTTTTAGTTATAACTTGACAGTAGTTAATTTGTTATTAGATATTCGGTTATGTTTTGATAGTGAGTCATTTTGGAAATTTATAAGAGCTCTTATGGAAAATCAATGAGACATGTTTGCATTGTTGATAATTTATGTCTAGTAAGTATCTTTGACCTTATAGAAGTTTTGTTCAGTCAAGTAATACCTCATAACCTTATTCCAGCAATGGATACAGGTTAGGAGTGTTACAGATGTGATCACAGATTCGACTATAATTGGAGGTAAGTCGACAATCATTACGCGATCACGAGTTCAAGCTTTTTGGATACCCTGTAAATGATGACTTATATATACCATACCTAAGATTGAGATTATAATCATAGGGGAAAATGGAGGGATTTCCTGTGCAATCAAAGTAATTTTTTTTCTGTTTCCACGCAACTAGTATATTTAACCTTTCATACTTATCTGAAGGCTAACACTGAGGTGGTCACAAGAGGACTCTCAAGGGGAGAGTGGATATTTTAATGGAAGTAGAGGTTAAACTTGGGTCGGTGCAACAACAGTTGTAGTTTTTAATGGGTTGTTTAATAACGACAATCGTTGTCAGCCCAAAAGGAGCATCACCTTTACTCCACCGAAACAAGTACACCCCACCTGAGATTCCTCTTGCATCTACAATGGTGCCAGCCTTCAGATAAGAAGGAAGGTTAAAGGTATCGGCTGCCTAGAAATGGAGAAAAAATTACGCCGATTATAGCAGGAAGGCCCACAGTTTTTCCATATAAATTGCCCTCAAACTTCTGTATGTTATTTATAAGAAAACATTTTTGGGTATCCGAAAAGTTTGAGCTCATGGTCACATAACGACCATCAACTGGCTCCTCCGTTATACCTCAATATATAATTGCATAGCGGCTGTCTATGGAGACCTCTACATATACTACAACTCGTGACCATACAAAGCAAAATCATCCTGAAACTTGACTTCCCCAGGATAGACTTTGGAGGTAATGGTCATATTTCGGCATGATATATGAAATGTGTATTGCTTGGAGCGATATCATATCATCGATGACTCAATAATACCTCGAACATCAACCAAAAATTTTTAGCGACAAAAATGTTTAACACTGAGAAGTGTTTTATAGAGGAGGGATGGAGAGGCTATGGGAAAAGATGTTTGAGGGATGATGAAGCATAAAGTGGAGACCCATTTTATAGGTGTGGGGGAAGGGCTAGATTGCAAAGTCTAAATTTCCCGCGGTAAAAAACACGCTACAGGACTAGCGTCTTCAAAACGTGCGTAAAAATGGCTAAAAATTTGGACAAGCACATACTTTTGAGGGAAAAAGTTAGAGAAAGCATGCCCAACTGGGCGTTAAGCTTTTTTTTTTGCTGAAATTTAAAGGAAGCTGCCCCAGAGAATAACTTTGTATAATTGATGCACGTTTTGAGGCATCAAATACTATTGGGAGCACTACTTTGATGAAGTTATATAACTTCATGAATGTGTTTCCAAATAATACTTTGCATTTTATCATACTTTTTCGATGAATGCGTGTATTTATAAATGGATTTTGAAGCGTGTATTCCCTCTCTCACCGGCTCATTTTCCTATTAAAGGGATGCAATTTCATAACTTAGACACGTAGCAAATTAATATAAAAAATCAAATTATTGAGTTGTAGGAGTCGTGTGTACTTCTTTCGATAACCCTCTACTTATTTTTATTTTTTTTTTGTATTGTTGATCCAATTCGTAATCGATATTGAAATGAGTCAACGAGTGAAGTCCATTATTTACTATGACGGTCAAATTTGTAATATAGAGGTCAAGGTGGTATTTGTAGGAGTACAGTCTATGGAATTGGCGTTCAATCGTATCATTCAATAACATGAGCTACAGACTAGAACCAGGAGTTGGATGATCAACCCAGGGAAAAATTTTAAGGTTGCAATGTAGATATCTTGCATCCATTGACCCCTATAGAAATAACCTATTTGATGTGAACGGCAAACTCCAGCTCGAGACGGTCATATCATCGCATGTCTCAAGCGAAAATGTTGTAATGGAGTTATAAATTGATTTTGTGGAAGTTGATGGATCTAGTCCATCTTCAACGACTGTTGTGGTGAATGTTGGAACTAAAGCTAAAGTAGAAAGTCCTATTACACGGTTATGCAGTGGGTTCACTGGATTGTTACAAATCTCTTACAACGATATCTCCGAAACATCTATAAGTAGACACTCGTCGATCTCCGGCACAAATTTAAACTTCAGTGGTCAAGACCAATCATTGTATGAGCATAACCTTAATCTCAACATTTGGGCTCGACATTCAATCAGTGTGTTTGATTTGCACTTTGGTGCAAGTTCGATGTCATGGGCCAGAAGCACTTATACCCAGGGTTTATCGACGTACACCGAACACCAAACCGGTACAGATTTTGGTAGGCACATTGATTACAGAAGAACCGATGACCTACTCCTTTTAATGGGACCAACGAGGGCATATCAAACCTCTTGCTTGACGGGGACAATAAAGGCACAGATGAGGAAGAATATGCGACTAAGGAAGAAGTTGCAGGTGAATAAGAAGATGCGACTGAAGAAGAAGATGTAGGTGAGGAAGAAGATGCAGGTGAGGAAGAAAATTCAGTTGTGGAAGAAGAGTCAAACCATGAGCCAATTGTGGATCTGATGATGACGACTCTAACAATGCTCCGAATCTAGATCCACAATACAGGGCATATGAACCTTCGCCCCACATGACCAACATCGACCTATCGATCAATGGTGGTTTAGAGTTTTCATGCTTACTGCACAGAACACCTGGCCATGCAAACACATCACATGATGTATGAGTACTAGAAGTTGGTATGGAATACTTAAGCAAAGATGTTTCCCTTGCTGCACTGAAGCAATACAACTTCAAAAAGGACATGAACTACCACTTCATGAATTCCCATTCTGAGAAATTCGAGAGAAAGTGTGCAATTCACGACGGGAGGTGCAAGTGGAAAATCATGGCATATTTATGGAAGAAGACTGGGCTATGGATCATCATAGATTTGAGTCTACAAAAGTATGTTACGTAGTGTAACACCCCTTACCCGTACTCAACACCGGAATAGGGTATGAGGCATTACTATACTTGAATGCAATCAAACACACAAAAACCAGACCATAAAAGTTTCGCTCCACTTAAGGTCATTCAAACATATACTTAACATCCCTTATACGGGCGTACGAGGCCCAAATCATGCATCGGGAAGATTTGGGACTAAACCAGGAACTTTTGAAACCTTTACAAAACTTAAAAAAATGCATGTTTTGCAGAGTCACACGCTCGTGTGGGCAGGCCGTGTGGTCACACACGCCCATGTGGCTTGGGACACGCCTGTGTCCTCAGCTCGTGTAACTCTCTGACTATGACGTCATCAACCAAATAAGGCCACACGGCCAAGGCACACGCTCGTGTCCTTAGGCATGTGGAGAATTAAATTCCAAAATCAGGTGCAGAATTCACACGGCCTGGGCATACGCCCATGTTTTGAGGCTGTGTTTCTCACACGGCCGAGACACACCGCCGTGTCTCTATCCGTGTGTTTACTACTGGGTATTCTATTTTGCCAAATTTAGGTGCAGGGGACACACGGCCTGACTACACGCTCATGGTCTGCCCGTGTGGACAAAAACAAGGTTATCTACCAAGCTTCTTTGTCACCTTTACTTGTACCAACCTACGCCACATCAAACATCTTCAATCCAAGCATAAACACATAACTAAAATAACCATAACCAAACATCCACACATCGATTTTAAGCTATTTTCTATCACATACAACATCTCCTACTTATCAATACAAACCATGCAATAACCACATCCATGAAAATCCTCATCAAATGCATTTAGCAATAATAAATATTAGCCATCATCCATGGCCTTATACAAAATGAATCAACCTACATGACAAGCCAACATATTTGGCTAAAATAATATGACACTTAGCAAAAAGACCAAGTCCTTATACATGCCAAACTCAAAATGATAAATCTAACTATACCAAATATTCTGATTGATAGTGTGATTGAGCCTCTAACGTCTTTTGATCCCCGAGTTAGCTTGGCGATGCTATAATAAAATGGAAAGGAAAAGAAGTAAGCATGAAGCTTAGTATGTTTGCATGTAAATAAGTAATAATATCAATCATGCACTATCACGCGCACAATATATTATAAACTTACACAAAATTTGCATATGATCATAGGCATAACTTACTCATTTTCATTCTCACTATTCATATAACATAAATCGATGCTCATTTCTCATGAGTTTCGTGTAGGTACCTGTACCACTTACAACATAATCACAACCTTTCTTATTTTGATAAAAGCTTTAAATTACCCGTTGAACCGGTTGGAATACTAAAGAATACCCGAGAAGCCTCATACAAAAGGGTAAGATGCCGATGCCATGTCTCAGACATGGTCTTACACTAGCTCTCATAAAAATGCCGATGCCATGTCCCAAACATGGTCTTACACTGGCTCATATATTTAGGCCGATGCCATGTCCCAAACATAGTCTTACACTAGCTTTCGTAACAATACCGATGCCATGTTCCAAACATGGTCTTACATTGGCTCACATATTGAGGCCAATGCCATGTCCCAGACATGGTCTTACACTAGCTCTCGTAATAATATCGATGCCATGTTCCAAACATGGTCTTACACTAGCTCAAATATTGAGGCCGATGACATCTCCCAAAACATGGTCTTACACTAGCTCTCATAACAATGCTGATGCCATGTCTCAAACATGGTCTTACACTGGCTCATGTATTAAGGCCGATGCCATGTCCCAGACATGGTCTTACACTATGTAACATCCCGAATTAGGGCCTAGTCGGACAGTGGTTTTGAGACCACAAATTCGATGTAATAAAATTTATTTTTATTATATTTTTATGGTCTACGATTTCACAGAATGATTTCATGAAAATTTTGTTCGAAAATTTTGACTTTTGGGCACTCAATTTGGTCAAAAGGACTAAATTGTAAAAATTAAAAAAGTTGAGTTCTACATGTTAAAGGTGTCTAATTGTTATGAAATTTTAAATGGGAGGTCCTTAAATGGTAATTAGACCATTAGTTAATTGCTGGACAAAAATAGACATGAAATGGGTGTAATAAAATATTTTTAAGTTAGGGGCATTTTGGTAAACTAATAATTAAAAGAATTAAATAGCCAAAATAGCCAAAATTTGGTCATCTTCTCCATGTACCACCCGAAACCCCCATGGAAGCCATGGTTAGGGTTTGGTTCAAGCTTCCAAGCTCATTTGTAAGTGCTCCCGAGCCCCGTTTTTAAAGTTCTTTACATTTTTGAAATCTCAGTAACATGTTCTAGCTATTTCTACCATTATTTTGAGCTAGGGTTTATGTTTAAAAATTTACCCATGAGTAATATGCATGCATTTTGATGTCTAATGGTAGAAAATGAGTGTTGGGTGTTTAATAAATGACTTTTACCAAGCAGTTTTCGATGAAAACGTCCGAAAGGACCGTTTTGTAAAAGTTGTAAAATTGGTCATAAATGGGTGATTTAGTGGAAATTGGGAGCTGTCATAGTTATGAAAAATGATCATCATGTCATGAAACATAAGAAAATAGGATGAAGTTTAATTTCTGAACATTGGGGCAAAAGTGAAAATATGCAAAAGTTTAGGGGTCAAAATGAAAATTGGTAAAAATATGATTTTTGGACCCCTATGAATAATGTGACTAATTAGTAGGCTAAATGTGATATTATAGATCAAAGAAAACAAGATTCAGACTTAGAATGAGGTTGACCAAGGTTAAGCACAAAGTCGAAATAAATAGTTGTACTCAAACCGAGGTAAGTTCATATGTCAATGATAATGCAATGATATTATTGTTGTTCATATTTGAACTTAAATTGATGTGTTAACATTGTGTTGAATTGGATCTACATGGCATGAGTAGCTATGCATAATGGGATACTTAATGAAAAGAGAAAAATCTCAGTTGAATAAAAAGGGAAATTCGATGGATAAACCATGTTTTACATGTGAAATGAGATCCTGCATGTGTTGCAGTAAGGATGTAGCCCAGACGGGTAATCTGTGATCTCAAGTATGAAAAGGATCTAGCCTGGACGGGTGTTCCTTAAGTGATCGAGCCTCCCGAAGAATATGTGTACATTAATGATTTAGCCTGGACGGGTAATCCGATTGGGGTCTGAATTTAGCTTGGACTGGTAATTCAGATCCCAGCTCATTGAAAGTGCTTGTCGTGCAAGGGATTTAGCCTGGACTGGTAATCCCGACATCACTCCATGAGTTTATATTACGAGGGATTTATCCTAAACTGGTAATCCCGCCGTAAGATGTGAGATTCGCGGGAGTGCGCATATGAAATGATCACTTGTATGAATTGACGGTGAATGGGATATCCATCGAGATTTTGGGAAATTCAACGAGATTAATATGAGAGATGAAATAAAAGGCTCTTGCCATGATACATAAAGTATGTTATATGATAATATTATGATGCATGTGAGTTGTCATGTTTGAACGAGTGCGGTGCTAAATGATAGCACAGGTAAGTACTCGAAACCCATGAACACGTGCTTGACATGTGAAATGAAATGGACTTATGAAGATGGTGCAAATGAATGAATGATATTTATGTGAATAATTTCTATGACAAATTGTGATGGTTGTTATCTTATTGCACCAAGACAGATTTGGTATAGTAGCATTGATTCGACTTTGAAAATCCACTAAAAATTGTGGAAATTGAGTTAAAGACTGAATAAAATATGGAATGAAAGCTAACAAGACTAGTTTCACATAAAGGAAACGGTGTAAGCAAAAGAATTTTGTATCATGAGATATTTGAATTCTTATGAGACAGAGTCGGAGTGATTCCAGACTCCCCTCTCTCAAATTTGGAAAATCACTAGAAATTGTACAAAAATAATTATAAGTTAAAATTCATATGAATGATCCTTAATGAGTATACTTTTAGGAGAAAGAGACGGGAACATTATCTGAGTCTCTTACTAGGAGATAAATAAATTTTAGTGAAGAAAGGTTGAAGCTGTCAAATAGAGAAACAGGGAAGACTTTGAATAATAAACTGTACTTATTGGCTAGATCAAAAATTCTGAAAATTTTATGATAAGAAGATAAATGGGTCTAGTTTCTGGGAAAATTAACAAATATTAATTTTGAGTTTCGTAGCTCTAGTTATAAATAATTTATTGACTATAACTCGAGTAGACAGCTTGACCAGAATATGAATAAGTTGTTAATGCCCTGAAAATGGATGTTTAATTTATAAGTTTGTAAACATAGTATAATGGTATAAGGAGTAGAAAGGGGTGACTAAAGGCTTGGAAAAAATAGCCTATTAAAGCCCACATGGTTAGACACATGGGCGTGTATCTAGGCCGTGTGTGACACACAGTCCATCCCCATGGGCGTGTGGCATGGCCATGTGTCCCCTGCACCTAAAACTTTGAGTCAAATTAGTACACGGGTAGGACGCACGGGCGTGTGTCTGGGCCGTATCGATTTAACAGAATGCTTAAGTTTTGGACACGGGGTAAGCCCACGGGCGTGTGCCTTGGCCGTGTCTAGAAGTCAATGTTGCCCACGGGTTAAAGGCATGGACGTACCCTAGACCACACGGGCGTGGGTAATCACACGGCCCCTCATACACGGGCGTGTGACACTCCAAAGCTAGAAATTTATTAAATCGCCCAAAGTTTACCAAATGTTTTCGGTTTTGTCCCGAATAGCCTTAATGTAAGTTTTTGGCCTCGACGGCCTGTTTAAAGGACGATAGTATATGTTCTAAAATTTTTAATTTTGAGCGAAATTTAGTAACCCAATTTTGTATGTTTATGAATGTTTAAGTCTATAATGCCTCGAGCTCTGTCCCGATGTTAGATACGGGTGAGGCGTGTTACACACTAGCTCTCATATACCCTAACGTCATGACCTCAGTATCCTAATATTCCTAGGGTTCAACCGGGAATTTACCACATCAAGTTCCTTTGGACATATTTGTAACATTCATTAAACAACTCATTCAACATTTATTATTAATTACATAATATAAAGTACATTATTTACACGTGAACTTACCTCGGTATGCAAAATATGGGCGACTAGTTTGATTTAGTCCACTAGCTTGGTTTTCCCCCGGTTTAAGTCCGAATTCTGTATTTCTTGATCTATAATGAAAAAAATTATTTATTTAATCATCACATTAATCAAGACATTCCAAAATTCCTACTTTGGTAAAATGATCGTTTTTCCTTTAGACTTTCACAAAGTTACGATTTTGCCCCTAGGCTCGTAAAATGATTTTAATCAAATTTTCTCCTTTAAGAAGCCTAGCCGAACCTTTATTACTCTTATAGCAACTCAAATTTTTCAATTAGTTCACACATTTACAACCTATTTTATAAACTTCACAAAATGGTCCTTTGAACTGTTTTTATGAAAACCCCTTGCACAAAAGTTGTTTATTTAACAACCAACATTCTTTTTCTTCTATAAATACTTAGCAAACATCAAAAATCCCCTCATGATAAATCTCTAGACCATCAACCATTTTGTAAAATAGTCCCCTCATTAGCTAGATTAAGCTATAAAGGTTCCAAAAGCACAAAAATCAACAAAAATGATCATCAGCTAGATTAAGCTATAAGGGTTTCAAAAACTCAAAATTAACAAAAATGACCATCAAAATCACTTAATTGCAAGGGATAGAAGTTGCTGAAATTTTGAGCTCTCAAAACCCCCTTTTTGCTAAAATTTTCGGTGGAGAAGAAAGGAAAATGAAAAAGATGATAGCTAGCCTTTTGGGTTAATATTTTATTATCAATTAAGTCACCTAACCTTTGACCATTCCATGAATTAAGGCTCCATGTCCAGCCACTAATAAATGTGTAGTCTATTTACTCACTAAGGATCTCTAATTTAATGCTTCATAGCCATTTAACACTTTTAGCTAGTAAAACAAATCTTTCGCACTTTATGTGTTTAGTCCTTTTTCGAAATTAAGCAAGCGATCGTTAAAGTTATTTCACCAAAATTTTCAAACATTCATATAACCATGCTATAACACATAAAATAATATTAAAATAATTTTTATAACTTCAGATTAGTGGTTCCAAAACTACTGTTTTGAGTAGGCCCAAAATCGGGTTGTTATAGTCAGGATCATCCCAGGCTAGACACTAATATGATTTCGACATTATTTATAACAACCCAATTTCGGTAAGGCCAGAACAGTGGTTTCAGTACCACAAATTTGAGTTAAAAATAAAAAAAATTATTTTATTTTATTTTATGGTTGACATCATAATAGGAAGGTCACATGAAATTTTTATACGAAAATTTTATCGATTGTGTGGTTAATTAAGTAAAAGACTAAATTGCATAAAATGCAAAATTTGAATTCTAGTAGCTATAGGCAACAAATAGCTATATAATTCAAAATTTAATGTCCTTATATGGTAATTAGGCCATTGAAGGGTAGTTAGTAGATATTTTAATGACTCGTCCATTAAAAAATTAGAAAAGGTAAGGGACTAAATTAAAAATCACTAAAATTAAAAGATGGTAATTAAATAAAAAGAAAGATTCATCTAATTTTATATCATCTTCCCCAAAATTTCCATAGAAACCCTAGGAGAGAGGAAGACAACTTACCAAGCTTGAAAAGGTATGAAATCAAGTCCCGTTTTTAATAATTTTTATATTTTTGAAACCGGGATAGTCTAATCTCTCTATTTAGGGGATTAATTTGAAAAGTTATCAATGTATGAAATTTGGTTCATGGATAAATATGCTGAAAATTAGAAATTTATGGTAGAAAATGACAGTTTTTTCATAGATAAACAACTTTTACAAAACAATTTTTGATGAAAACTTGGATTGGGGACTAAAATGAAAATTGGTAAAAACCCATGGAAAATTATGAAATTTATGAAAAATGTGTTCTGTAAATGTGTTCTGTAAAATGTGTTCTGTAAATGCTTGAGATGGATGCTTAAAGTGGTTGGATTGTATTTGGTATGTCTCAGTGCAGGAACATGGTAAATTTGGGTGACAAATGAGGCTAGGAAATGTCTTGTTTTTGTCCACACGTGCAGGGACACGGGCGTGTATCTTGACCATGTGTGACACACAGCCTATCCCATGGGCATGTGGTCCGGCCGTGTGTCCCCCGCATCTTAAAAATGAGAAACAGAATGCTCAAAATTGGGCACAAGGTAGAGACACGGGTGTGTGTCTCATCCGTGTGGTTGACACGGCCTTGAACACGGGCGTGTTGCACAGCCGTGTGAAATCTGCACCTAAATTTCAAAAATAAAAATTCTTCACACGGCCTAGCACAAGAGCATGTGACTTTACCATGTGACTTCAATTTCTTCATGATTAAAAAGTCAGAGAGTTACACTGGTTAGAGGCACAAGCGTGTATAGTACATGGCCTGACTACACGAGCGTGTCCCTAGACCACACGGGCGTGTGAGCCCTGCACCTAGGAAAAATTTTAAAATTTTGCAAAAAATTCCCTGAGTTCCTGATTTAGTCCCAATTTGACTCCAACACTTGTTTTGGGCCTCGAGGGTCCATATATGGGACGATATGTATGATCTCAAAAAATAAATAGTAATTTACGTAAATTAATTAAAAATGTTCTGAATGTTACGGTAATACTTTGAAACCCTATTTTGACGATGGATACAGGTTAGAGGTGTTACATTTAGTGGTATCAGAGCTACAATTTAGTTGATTCTCGGATTAACGTAGCAAGTACGAGTCTAGCTATACATGCCATTATATAAATTATGATAGTGTGATGTCTCTTGACCACTATTAAATATATTTTCATATAGTAATATCTTCCAACCAAGCTAGAGCCGAGCTGAGGAAGCTGAAAGCACTACTCAAGCTTCCATGCAACAAGCTGCATCTTGTGGTAGTAGAAGGCCCGTATTTGAGGGCCGAAGTGAGGCGGCAAAAGAAACCTTCTTTGAATTAATGGATGAATGGTTTAGTGAATATATAAGAACAAATCTCGTTGTTCAACAACCTCCCCCACCTGCTTCACAAAATGATGAAATGCCACAAGATGCTAGATTTGTTAGAATTGGTAAGGCTCTGATAGAAAAAATCAGAAAACATGGGCCTGAAGAATTTAGAACTACGGCCGATGACGATCCAGAGAGGGTTGAGTTCTAGCTGGAAAATACTATTTGGGTTCTAGATGAGTTATCATGTACACCAGCCGAATGCTTGAAATCTGCAGTATCTTTGTTGAAAGACACGACCTATCATTGGTGGAAAACCATATCTTCTGTGGTACCTAGGGAAAATATTAAATGGGAACTTTTCCAAATATAGCTTAAAAAGAAGTATATTAGTCAGAGATTCCTAGACCAGAAAAAGAAGGAATTTCTAGAGCTCAAACATGGGAATATGACAGTGTCCGAGTATGAACGGTAATTTGTTAGATTGAGCAAGTATGCTAGTGAATAGGTTCAGACTGAAGCTAAAATGTGCAAAAAATTTGAAGAAGGGCTAAACAAAGATATCAAGCTGTTAATTGGAATTCTAGAATTAAGAGATTTTGCAGTGTTGGCTGAACGAGCATACAAGACCGAGGAATTAAGCAAAAAAAAGAAGCAAGCGAAAAGGGAAGCTCGAGTTTCAAGTAAAGATTTGTAAGCAATGCGCAATCATCTGCTTCAAAGAAATCAAAGAATTATCATGAGCATTTTGCTACCTCAAGGAAGTATTCGGGAAAGGAATGAAGCTCTAAATGCACCAACCCGAGGTCTTTGTCTCCCTTAAACACCAGTGTTGGGAGTGTTGGAAACCCCAAACCATGATGCAATGTCTGTAATAAATTAAATTTTCGGAGAGTGCCGGATGAGAAGTGGGGCTTGCTTCAAGTGTGGTTCTCTCGACCATTTTCTTAAAGATTTCCCGAAAAGGGTTGAGAAAGACGTTAAACAAACCCCGAAACTAAGTAATCCTAGCTCGAGGGGTAGACATCCACGGTACTCTGGAAATGTCAATGGTAGTCGTAGTACTGCAAATGATTTAACAGCTAAGCTTGAGGCTCGAGCTCCGGCAAGAACCTATGCAATACGTCCAAGGGAAGATGCTTCGGCACTAGATGTTATCATAGGTACATTCTCTCTACTTGATACTAATATTATTGCTTTGATTGATCCTATATCCATGCACTCATATATTTGTACAAAATTTGTATCTAATAAAAATATGATTGTTGAATTCACTGAATTTGTGGTTAAAGTTTCAAACCCCTTGGGTCAGCATGTTATGGTGGATAAAGTTTGTAAAAAATTCCTATTGATGATAGAGGGTTATTGTTTTCTGGATAATTTGATGTTGTTACCCTTTGATAAATTTGAAGTAATATTGGGCATGGATTGGTTAACTCAACATGATGCAGTGGTAAATTGTAAGCATAAATACATTGTATTGAAGTGTCAGAATGGTGAGTTATTCCAGGTTGAATCTGAGAAATTGGATGGACTGTCTAACGTGATTTCAGCAATATCAGCACGGAGATATATTAAAAAGGGGTATGAAGCTTACCTTGCTATTGTACTTGGCACCAAAGTGTCAGAATTGAAAATCCAATCAGTGCCGGTTGTTTGTGAGTTTCCTGAGGTATTTCCAGAAGAATTACCTGGTTTACCTCAAGCTATAAAAGTGGAGTTTTCCATAGACCTTGTGACAAGGATGACGCTGATATCTATAGCAGCTTATAGAATGGCTCCTACTAAATTGAAAGAGCTAAAGGTACAATTGCAAGAGTTGATTTATAGAGGATTTGCCCGACCCAGCTTTTCACCATGGGGTGCACCGGTATTGTTTGTAAAGAATAAAGATGGATCATTGAGATTATGCATCAATTACAGATAGCTTAATAAAGTCACAGTCAAGAATAAATACTCGTTGCCTCGTATAGATGACTTGTTTGACCATTTAAGAGGTGCCACTATATTTTCGAAAATTGATTTACGATCTGATTATTATTAGCTGCGAGTAAAAGATTCATATGTGCCGAAGACAGCTTTCAGAACCAGATATGGGCATTATGAGTTTTTGGTGATACCATTCGAATTAACAAATGCCCCGGTGGTATTTATGGATTTAATGAACAGAACTTTCAGACCATACCTGGATAGGTTCGTGGTTGTTTTTATTGGTGATATTTTGGTTTACTCTCGGGATGTGAATGAGCATGCTGAACATCTGAGAATTATTTTGCAAACTCTGCGTTAGAAACAGTTGTATGCTAAATTCAGTAAATGTGAATTCTGGCTACGAGAAGTTAGTTTTCTTGGACATGCTGCATCAGCAGGGGGTATTTGGGTAGACTTGAATAAAATTTCAGCTATTGTAAGCTGGAAGCCACCGAAGAATGTTTCAGAAGTCAGAAGTTTTCTAGGACTAGCAGGATACTATCGAAGATTTGTTAAAGGGTTCTCAATGATAGCTTCTCTGATAACTCGATTGTTGCAAAAAGAAGTGAAATTCGAATGGACTGATAAATGCTAGCAAAATTTTGATAGATTGAAAGCTTTATTGAAGGAAGCGCTCGTAATAGTCCAACTTGAATCGGGTAAGGAATTTACAGTTTACAGCAATGCCTCGTTTAATGGTTTAGGATGTGTATTAATGGAAGATGGTAAAGTAGTGGCATGTGCATCTAGCTAGCTCAAACCGCATGAAAGAAATTACACGGTACACGATCTTGAATTAGCAACTATTGTTTTTGCATTAAAAATATGGCGGCATTACCTTTTGGGGGAAAATGTCACATCTTTACGGATCACAAAATATGAAGTATTTAATGACACAGAAAGAACTGAATTTGAGACAACGTAGGTGGTTAGAATTATTGAAAGATTATGATCTCGTTATTGATTACCATTTGGGAAAAGCTAATGTAGTGACAGATGCCTTGAGCTGAAAATCTTTGTTTGCCTTACGGGAATTGAACACTCAGTTGTCTTTTTCTGATGATGGTTCACTCATAGTTGAGTTAAAAGTTAGACCGACGTTTATGCAACAGATCTTTAAAGCTCAAAAAAATGATAGTAAGTTGCAAGCGAAACGGATACAAAGTGAATCGACTCCTGACTCAAAATTTCAGATCGGGACTAATGATTGTCTATTATTTAGAGACAGAGTATGTGTATCGAAAAGTTCAAAACTGATACAGAAGATTTTGAATGAAGCTCCTAATGGTAACATGTTTATACATCCTGGTAGTAATAAAATGTATAATGATTTGAAAAAGATGTACTGGTGGCCGGGAATGAAAATGATATTTCTGAATTTGTATCGAAGTGTTTGATATGTCAACAAGTGAAGGCTAAACACCAAGTACCTTCAGGATTATTGCAACCAATTACAATACTAGTGTCTATATGTCGTACGAGTTGGCACCGAACATGAACCTACGTTGCTTCCCAAAAGGTCACTCAAATACAACCCTGATACGGAACAATATGGATATTCAGGAAAGGGACAGACAACAGAGGTTATGCGGGTACTGTAGAAACCCAGGGCATACAAAGACAACATTTTCTATGTTGAGGGTACTTTGGGGCCTCAACGTCAATAGCATTATTCTCTTTTAGAGAATATATTCATTACAATTCTTCCATTATTTTTGATGTTTCAAATTTTTTATTTCTTATTAATTTACGCATAACTCACTTTAGAATGTAATGAAAACAAATATAGTGTTGGAATGAAAATTTATGATTTCTTTATTTATGCCATATATATTTACATCGTAGTAGTAATAAAAAAATACATTAATCCTATTATTGGGGAGAATATGTGCCGCATGGTAGTGGACGATGGACACGAGGAGGATTTCTGTGCACAACCAGATATGCGACCCTATAAACTTTATCATGCCATTGTCCTCATCATCATCATCATTCTTGTGAACCCCTCGCCAATCCTCGTCATTCTTCTTCCACATGTCCACATTGTGCAGCTCCTTCAATTCTCGCGGTGCCAACGGAATTTGTTGTCGACCGCTCGTACACTATCAATAGCACATTCGCGTCCCACATCACCTGATTGCCCAACATTCTAGCAGGATACAAGATAAGATATCGGTGTCTTCATATGTCATCTATTCAAACTGAAATGCACAAAAGTAAATTTCGTTATGTACAAAATTTTATTTTTCAAATCATTTTGTAATTAATATAGGTTCGAAGGAATAAGTAACTAACCTTGGCTTTCGAGCGTTGATCTAACAGCATCCTAATAACTTCTAGCTCCTCAAGTAGTCTTACGTAACTCGGCCCATGGTTCCACATGTAAAAATGATATGTTAGTTCAAACCTATAATAAATAAAAACATTTGCCGTACAAACTATGTATTTATTATAAATGATTTTTACCTTGTTACTGACGGAAACGTGTTTGGGTCTTTCACTCAGGGATGTATAAATGGTAGCCGCCACTATACCCTTGAATGCAGCAGGAGTAGGCAACCACCAATTGACATCTTATCCAGTTCCATGGCTCGACACAATTCCAGGTATAACCTGACCAACACGACTATTCTCAAACTCAGTTGTCTGCATTCTTTGAAGTCTACTAGGTGTAGTAGTCACCTTATGTGTACCAAATTTTGAGATTTATCAAGCACTAAAATGCCCCCGATTAACTAAAGGATGAATGCTCATGTAACATCTCGAATTAGGGCCTAGTCGGAACAGTGGTTTCGGGACCACAAATTTGACGTAATAAAATTTATTTTTATTATATTTTTATGGTCTACGGTTTCACGGAATGTTTTCGTGAAAATTTCGTTTGAAAATTTTGACGTTTGGGCACTCAATTTGGTCAAAAGGACTAAATTATAAAAAGTGTAAAAGTTGAGTTCTACATGTTAGAGGTGTCTAATTGTAATGAAATTTTAAATGGTAATTAGACCATTGTATAAATTTTTGGACAAAAATGGCCTTGGTTGGGTAAATTTTGAAAGAATAGTAAAAAGGGCATTTTGGTCGTTTAAGGGTAAAATGAATTAAAAGACAAATTTTAAAACCCAAATGTGTCCATTTCTTCTTGATTCAGCCAAATGTACCAAGAGCAGCCATGGTTAGGGTTTGGCCAAGCTTCCAAGCTCAATAGTAAGTGATTCCGAGCTCCGTTTTTAACGTTCTATGCATTTTTGAAGTCCCGGTAACATGTTCTAGCTATTTCTACCATTTATTTGAGCTAGGGTTTGTATTTAAAATTTTACCCATAAATTATATACATGTCTTTTGATATTTAATGGTAGAATATGAAGGCTCAGTGTGTAATAAACGACCTTTACTAAGTGGTTTTTGACGAAAACATTCGAAAGGACCGTTTTGTAAAAATTATAAAATTGGTCATAAAAGGGTGATTTAGTGGAAATTAGGGGCTCTCATAGTTATGAAAATGATTCTTCTAGGCTTGAAATGCAATGAAATTGAATAAAAATCATTTTACGAGCATTGGGGAAAAAGTGAAAATATGTAAAAGTTTAGGGGTCAAAATGCAAATTTATAAAAATATGATTTTTGGACCCATATGAATAATGTGACTAATTATTAGGCTAAATGTGATCTTATATGTCAAGGAAAAGAAGATTCGGGCTTAGAACGAGGTTGAACAAGGTTAAGCACAAACTCGAAATAAATAGTCGTACTCGAAACCGAGGTAAGTTCATATGCCAATGATAATGTAATGATATTATTATTCATACTTGAACTTAAATTGATGTGTTAGCACTGTGTGATGGATATTTATTTAGTTGATATAAATATTATATATTGTAACAAATGCCTAAATAAAATTTATGCAATACCATGCTTATTTCATGGACTAATGTCTAAATAAACATGGAAATGTGTTGAATTCGATGTACATTGCATGATCAGCTATGCATAACAAGATACTTGATGAAAAGGGAAAAATTCCGGTTGAATAAAAAGGGAAATCCGTTAGATAAACCATGGCTTACATGACTTGAGATCCTGCATGTGTTGCAGAAAAGGATTTAGCCCGGACGGGTAATCCGTTGATCTCAAATATAGAAAAGGATCTATCTCGTATGGGTGTTCCTTGAGTGGTCGAGCCTCCGAAAGAATATGTGTGCATTGAGGATTTAGCCTGGACGGGTAATCCAATTAGGATCTAAATTTAGCCTGGACTGATATTTCAGATCTGATCTCATTTGAGTATATGTCGTAGTAGGAGATTTAGCCTGGACTGGTAATCCTGACAATACTTTATGAGTTTATATTACGGGGGATTTAGCTTGGACTGGTAATCCCGCTGTAAGATGTGAGGTTCGCGAGAGTGCGTACTTGAGATGATCACTTGTATGACTTGACAGTAAATGGATTATCCATCGAGATTTTCGAGAAATTCAACGGGTATTATAATGAATAACGCGATGAAAGTCCCGAGATGGGTGTGGTGATAAAAGGTAAAGTTAATCAATATGCTATGGATATGTACAGGTACGTACATTATACTTATAAGTGATGCCTTATTGAAATGTGATAAATGATGAGTAAGCGAATTCATGCATATGTATGTCTATACACGATGAACAAGTGAAAAGATTTGAAAGACCAACCATCCTTATGCTTATGATTATGAATTGTGTTGCAATATCATGTTAACTTACAGTGTGTAATTGAATATGGGATTTATGAAATAATGAGTCCATGATCAATGTGACAATGAAATTATGATAACTACTCTGATTTTGCACCAAAATAGTGTTAAACAGCAGCAGTAAGCCGAGTTTGAAAAATCACCGTTTATGGTGGAAGTCAAATTAGAGACTGAATAATATATAAAATTAAAGCTTAATGAGTCTAGTTTCACATAAAGGAAATGATGTAAGCAAAAGAATTTTGTATTATGAGATATTTGAATTCTTGTGAGACAGAGTTGGAGTGATTCCAAACTCCCCTGTCTTAAATTTGGAAAATCACTAGAAATTTTACAAAAATAATTATAAGTTAAAATTCATATTAATGAAATCCTTAATGAGTTTATTTTCAATAAAAAGAGACAGAAACATTAACCGAGTCTCGTACTATAAGATATCTGATTTTGAGTAGATAAAGGTTGAAGCTATTGGATAGCAAAATAGGGGAGAGTTTAAAGAATAAACTGTACTTATTGGCTAGACAAAAAATTCTGAAAATTTTATGGTAAGAAGATATATGAGTCTAGTTTCAAGAAAAATTAACGGATCTTAATTTACTGTTATGTAGATTGAGATATAAATAATTTATCAACTATGACTCGAGTAGACAGCTTGACCAGAATATGAATAAAAGTGTAATTATAGTTGTTTTACCTAAGGAAACATGTTGTTATAATTCTTATTTTTTTCATATGGACTTACTATGTGTAAAGCTTACTCCCCCTTCCATTTCTTCTAATGTCCTTAGGTCAGCTCGAGGTTGGAGATCGTTGGAGGCAACCTCACACTATCAAGCTACCATCTTTGGGTATTGTTGAAACTTAATTTCTTCAAGTCAGTGGCATATATAGGGACTTAATTGTTGATATGTGTTTTTATGTTTTGGCCAAGATGTTGGCTTATATTAATTCATTGTATATAGCCATGAGATGTGGCTTATAATGATTTTGGCTTATAAGCCTATTTGTCCATGGTATGTGATAATGTCTTGTGATGTGGTTATGTGATTATGCTTGTTCACTATGTATGAGAAGTATATGGCACATGTACATGATGAATGCCCCAGGACCATTCGAGATGGTCATGGCATAGAGTGAATGTGTGGCATGGTAGTAAGATGATAATGATTGAACATGGACAATTGTTGAATGTGTAGAGATTAAGTGTTGGGTAATTAACACATGTATGACAACATGCAAATTATTTAATTGAATTTCACCAAAGGTTGATTAAATATTAAATTGATGTTATAATTTGTGTCTATGATGTGTAAAAGTATGGGGGGGAAATAAGGTCAACATAAGGCTTGAAAAATAAATTAAGTGTTAGCCACACGGGCAGAGACACTACCGTGTCTCAACCGTGTGGAGGACATGGCCTAGTACACGGGCGTGTGGCCTGGCCGTGTGGTATAAATTATTTTGCTGATGTCGTAAACAGAGAGTTACACGGGCGTGTCCCAAGCCACACGGGCGTGTGACTCTCCAAAGCCAGAAAATTTATTAAGTATCCCAAAGTTTATCGAATCTTTTTGGTTTTGTCCCGAACCGCCTCGATGTATGTTTTAGGCCTTGAAGGCCTGTATTAGGGACGATATGCATGTGTTTGAAATTTTTTAATTTTGGGTGAATTTGGTGACCCAGTTTTGTATGTTTGTGAATGTTTAAGTTCGGTAACGCCTCGAACCCTGTCCCAGAGTTGGATACGGGTGAGGGGTGTTACAGCTCAGGCGTATTGTTCTTTGACAACCTCGGCCGCATCCCTAGAAAGCTTATCGAAAATTTTCGCCAACCAATTCATTTATATCCAACCATTAAACTTTTTTGGGACATTCCCCAATAATGTCACACAGAGGTTCTCTTTACTGGGAACAGTCGTTGCAACAGTGACAACTGACCCACCCATCGGAAGACTGAGTTCTAACACTATGTCCTCTAGTGTGATTGTACACTCGTCGCATGGAAGATGAAACGTGTATGTGTCGGGCCTCCATCTTTCCACCAATGCGCTGATGAGTCTAGGATTGAGTTTGCAGTCCCCGAGCATACGATAAGTATGCAAGAATCTCACTTCTTGCAAGTAACCACAATTTTTTGTGATCGAAGGCTTTGTCAAATTATGTATGAATGCCTCCAAAACACGATCATCCGCCTATTTATGAAAGACAAAAAAATTATTTTAATCTTAAAAAAATTAAATTTAACTTAATTGAAATTAACAAAAACTAAATTTTCGTCTTACCATTACTACTTGAGCGGCGAAAATGTGATTGTTGTTGAAACAAATTAAGGAGTTTGTCATTCGTGAAAACTTAATCTAAACGAATAAAATACGAATTAATTAAAAAAAACTAATATTTTTAAATGAGAATATCAAAAAATTTAGAAGAAGAACTTGAGAAAATTGAGAGAATTGAGAGAATAGGATGTGAGTGAAAATAAATAAATTTGGGAGGTATTTATAGGTAAAAAAAATTATTGTTATCCCTTTTAAATTTTTCATTTTTTTTACCGTTAAGAGAATGCACCCAGCTGGACGTGTAACAGCCCAATTTCGATGAGGTCCGAACAATGGTTTCAGGACCACAAATCCGAGTTAAAAATAAAAACTATTTTATTTTATTTTAAAGTTGGCATCATGATAGGAAGGCCACATGAAGATTTTGATACGAAAATTTTATCGATTGTGTGGTTAATTAGGTAAAGGACTAAATTGCATAAAATGCAAAAGTTAGATTCTAGTAGCTATAGGTATCAAACAGCTATAGAATTTAAAACTTAAGGTCCTTATTGGTAATTAGACCATTAAAAGGTAGTTAGTAGATATCTTAATGACTCATCCATGGAAAAATAAGAAAAGGCAAGGGACTAAATTGGAAATCACTAAAATTAAAAGATGATAATTAAATAAAAAGAAATATTTATCTAATTTCATATCATCTTCCCTAAAATTTCCATGGAAACCCTAGGAGAGAGGACGACAACTTACCAAGCTTGAAAAGGTATGAAATCAAGTCTCGTTTTTAGCAATTTTTATATTTTTGAAACTGGGATAGTCTAATCTCTCTATTTCGGGGATTAATTTGAAAAGTTATCAAGGTATGAAATTTAAGTCATGGATGAATATGCTGAAAATTAGAAATTTATGGTAGAAAATGAAAGTTTGTTTATAGATAAACAGCTTTTACAAAGTAATTTTTTATGAAAACTTAATTTAAGGACTAAAATAAAAAATGGTAAAAACCCATCGAAATTTCTAAAATTTGTGAAAAATGTGTGCTGTAAATGTTAATTATAAATTTTAGCTAGGCTTGGAAAGAAGGTTAAATTTCATGACTTTCATTTTCCGAGCCTAGGGACAAAATCAAAATTTTTGAAAAGAATAGGGGAAAAATGGTAATTTTGCCTAAGATGCAATAGAATGCAAATGTATATGAAATGTGATAGATTAATAGTTAAATTTATCCATATAAATCCGAAAAGACCAATTACTGAACTAGATCGAGGAAAGCAAAAGTTTTTGGATTAGTTGAAATTCCAAAAACGAACCATTTTTCATTTAAGTTCGTGTAACTTAACTATGTATGTTAAATGCTTGGATTTAATTGTAGATTGTGTTGATGTGAATAAGATAACATACATTATGAAATAATCTTAAGTTGTGAAATGTGGACGAATTACCATGTTTCGGTTGAACGTTGAAATTCGATGGATTAAGGTGATATACTTGAACGAGAATAATATTCCACATGTTATTAGAAAAATTTAGCCCGAACGGGTAATCCGAATATAAGCCACTCGAGCCTATGTTATAGATTGGATTTAGCCCGGAAGAGCAATCCAAATTAAGCTCTATAGAGCATATGCCCTAAAAAAGATTTAGCCTGGAGTGGTAATCCTATAACATAACATATGGCTCGAGAGTGTGCTTGTTAAGTTTGTGCCCAAAGGGGTACTTTTGAGTATACTAACCGGAAGTCCATTGGCATTTCAATAGTTCAATGGAAAAAGGAATCTTAAATCAAGGAAAGGTGAAAAATTTATGGAACTTGTAATATGATGAGCTCATCTATGTTTACTTGATATTCATATGAGATTATGTGACTAACTTGTTGGAATAAGTGTATGTGTTTAGGTAGCTTACCCAAAATTGATGGAATATATATTTATGTGTGCTTATGTTAATAAATAAGACTGGTAAGTTTATTTTCCGTTATACGAACTTACTAAGCATAAAATGCTTACTCCGTTTATTTTTCCCTGTCTTATAGTGCTCAAAGCTCGCGAAGGTTGGAAGTCGGTCAGAGCGGTCATCACACTATCCGCTATCTCATTTTGGTATAAATAGAAACTTTATTTTGGTATAATGGCATGTATAAGCTTAATTGGTTAATTATGGCTTGATGATGATGTTTGTAATCTAGCCATTGGAATGGCTAGTAATGGTTGTTTGATATACTTGTAATATCATGCTATGCTAGCTTTATATATATATATATTAAGTGGTTGTTTTTAGTAAGTTTAATATATGGATTAAACTAAGGTAAAATTTTGAACATGTATGCATGTAGAGGTATGCCTTGTAAATGATGAAATGTGCTTGAGATGGATGCTTGAAATGGTTGGATTGTATTTGGTATGTTTAGTGCAGGAACATGGTAAAATATGGGTGAAAAATCAGGTTAGGAAATGACTTGTTTTTGTCCACAACGGTAGGCACATGAGCATGTGTCTTGGCCGTGTGTGACACATGGCCTATCCCATGGGCATGTGGTCTAGCCGTGTGTCCTCTGCATCTTAAAAATATGAAACAGAATGCTCAGAATTGGGCACACGGGTAGAGGCATGGGCGTGTGTCTCAGCCGTGTGGTTGACTCGGCCTTGAACAAAGGCATGTTATACGACCGTGTGAAAAATGCACCTAAATTTCGAAAATAAAAATTCGTCACACGGCTTTGCACACCGATGTGTGACTTGGCCATGTGACTTCAATTTCTTCATGCTTTAAAAGTCAAAGAGATATACGGATTAGGGACACAAGTGTGTGAGCCCTACACCTAGGAAAAAATTAGAATTTTGCAAAAATTCCCTGAGTTCCCGATTTAGTCCCGATTTGACTCCAACACTTGTTTTGGGCCTCGAGGGTCCATATGGGACAATATGTATGATCTCGGATAATGAATAGTAATTTACGTAAATTAATTGAAAAATGCTTTGAATGTTTCGGTAATACTCTGAAACCCTGTTCCAACGACGGATACGGGTTAAGGGTGTTACAGGACGCACTTTCCGTTTCTCTCTCAAAAAACAGTCTATTCCCCTAAATTTTAAAAAACGACTTATAAGTCTAATTAAAAAAAAGGGCATAATTAGCTAATTTAGCCTAAATATTACTATGAGAGTATTCTTATTATTTTAAATTGTATAGTATCTACAAAAATGCATTTGATAGAATTCAAATCTAAAACACAATTTTTAATATCTTACTTTTATCATTTCAATCAGAACCTCGCTTGTTAGTAACATCAACTTTTAAAAAAAATATATTTCTTACATAATATTTTTTCACTTATATAATATATTATAATTCAATATATAAAAAAATTAAATTGATATCTAGACCTGTTCATAGGCCGGGCTAGGCCGAAAGATTGCCCAAAAACTGGGAGGGTTTAGGTAAAAATACATGCCCGAAAAATGGGCTAAGGCCCATTTAAAAAACGGGTTAAGCCTCGAGTTAGGCTTTTTTGGCTCCGGGTCCAGCCTAGCCCGTCCCAATTATGCAAAAAAAAAACTATTATTTTTTTTACTATTTTATTGCTATTTTTTACTTTTTTTGCTATTTTATTATTTTTTTCACTATTTTGCTACCATTTCAGTATTATGTTGCTACTATTTGTTGTTATTGTTTGAATATTGTATAACTCTTATTTTATTGTTAATTTTGTTACTAATTTAGAGATATTTGCTTGTTAAGTTGTACCTATCTTAGTATTATTTAAATATATATATTTTTTAAATTTATTTTCAATTATATTTTTAAAAAAATTATTTAAAAATTAGTACAGATGGGCCGAGCTCAAATTTTAATATTTATATCCGGATCGGGCTTGGACAAAATTTGAAACATATTTTTCAAGTCAGACCAAACCTAAATCTAACAAACAGACCTAAAATTTTAGTTGAACCTGAACATGTAGACCCCGAACATGTAGACCCCTAATGATATCCAATAACCTTATCAAATGATTATTTTACTCGTATTTTAGGCTTCTATGAGCTTAGATACATCGGGGCTACAATGATGGCTATATTTTAAGCTAAATCATCACCATTAATTACATTTTACTTTACTTTTAACTTTGAGTTGCGTGGGTTAATATAATAATTACTATAGGAATTAGAACCATATCTACAACAAATTTATTGATATAAAAAATAATATCAAATGGATTAGATCGAAAATGAATGAAATTTAAAAAAAAAATCGTTTTATTATTGTTATTATTATTTGTGTATCATAATATTTAAATCTTGTAAAGAGTTAAACATGCATTTAATCAAATGTTTTTTTATTAAACATTTATTTTGTACAACATTAAAAAAATAAATTTTCAATTTTTTAATTAGATTGACCTAATAAAAAATCGAAGTGATCCTATTTGAAATTTAAATTAACTTTGGTTAAAATCAGCTACGGGGAACAACAAATACGGCTTAAGCGGGTGGAGAGTGAGAAACCATTCTTGCTTTGTTTAAACTTTAAAATAAACTTCTCAATAATAAAAATGAAATGTTAAAGTTAATTTATTCTTTAATTTTTGTCTTTAATATTTACTTTTTTTAATTTATTCTTTATCTTTTAATTAAATTTAATCTTCAACTTTTTAAAATATTTAAATTTGACCATTAACATGACAGCCTATGTTGGAAATATACTATTGTAAAATAAAATCGTTATCGCTGACAGGAAACCAAACTTAGTGTAAATAAATAAAACAATCACTGTACCGTAGAAGAACCATTGCCTTAGAAGAACAACTAGCTTAGAAATAAATTCGTCATGATTGGTGTAATCGTATAGTGGACGTTGCCCCCCAAGGTTAATACAGTATTTTACTATTTGTACACCCAAATAAAGAAGGTAGAACACAATTGGTATCGCTCTTTTCGAAAGGAATCGAATCTAAAAAAAACGGCTAGTCAAAAATCTAATCGGAAAATAAATTGGAAGAAAACCGACAAAACCACACTAGGTTTAATTCCTAGAAATGTTTAATTCCTAGGAAAAATTGAAAGGGTCATAGACAGTCCTTCTTAAAACTCAATCTCTTAGATAGAATTTTTCTCTCGTGTAATTTCGAAAAACACTAGAATTTAGAGAACAAAAGAATGAGATAAGTTTTTCTCTTGTGTTCTATCAAAAATGAGGAGAATGACCTCCTATTTATATTGTTTTCTGAAGGGGCAGAATGGTAAATTTATAGAGTCAATTTCCTAAAAAATCTCAACAACCAAATTCTAATTCTGTCAAATCATAACCGTTTAAAACCTAGATTCTAATTTTATCAATTTAAAAATATATTTTTTTCAATTTCTTTACATTACTAACATTGTCTCACTAATACAAAATAATTTTTGTAAACATGAAAAAAAAGAAGAAGTAAAAAGTGAGAAGAGCAACAACAAAATTAGCCGCTTAAACACTAATATATTGTGGATTTGAACTAGTACTTTGTGAAATAAGTAATTATTCTCTTTAACAAGTGAACGAATCTTAAACTTGTTATGACTTATCTCAAATCCAATTGATATTCAGCGATAAATCAGCAAGTTTTAGTCAATTCACCTCGAGATGCTAATAATAAAAATGTATGTTTTGGATATATATTATTATGTTGAATATATTTTATTTTTATAAACAACAACTAATTAATTGATATATTTTTCTTATATATTTTTTTAAATGTCAAATATTTATGTTCATCATAATTGTGAGTATGGTAAATCCTAATAGTTTAAAATTAAATAATTATTTTAAATATAATTATTATTCTTAAATATATTTTTTATACATGAAATAGTTATTTTGATCCATGTCACAAATGTGACAAAAATATATATAAAACTAAAATTTTCGCACCCACGACATGAATGGAAAATTAACTAAATATTTTACATATAAAAATCATATTTAAGAAAAAGAATGATATTTTAAAATAATTATTTAATTTTATAATATTAGAATTTATTGTACACACGATATAGGTAAAAAATAAATATAGGCGTAAAAATTATATATAAGAAAAAATATATCAAAACAACTAGTTGATATTTTTTAAAAATTAAACTATATTAAACATAATAATATATATCGAAAATATATTTTTCATTATAAAATTATATTTTTATTATTCTATTAATATAAATAAAGAATTTATTAATTAAAAATGAATTAAAAATAAAAACAAAAATATGCTAAAAAAAAGGGATTTAAACTCAAGCCATATGATCCAAATGCAAACACATTAACCAACTGGCCGAATGACACAATATGTTAAGGAAAAACTTAGGGTAAGTTTGGATGGGTGGCATGTTTGCCTGTAGGTAGTGTAAAAACAGCGGTAACGGTCAGAGGTGAAACTAGAAAATTTTTTAGGAGGGCCAAAATTAAATTATAATTTTTACGATCGAAAAAATGCAATTCCACCATTTTAACAGACTATATCTTTATAACTTTTAAAGAATTAAATCAAATTTTTATATTTTTAGGGGAGTAAAGTGTAATTTTACCTTTATTAATTTAAAATTTTAAAAAATTTAAAGGGGCCATATGGGAAAAAATTCATTTTAGGGGGGGTAAAACTCTTGCCAACCCCCTAGTTTTGCCATTGGTAGTGATGAAATTAGATATTATAATAATACTGTAGCTTGAGATAAAAAATAAGCTAAACGCACTGCATCGTACTCTACCACCTATCTAAATCCACTCTTATTTTATAATAAATACTTCTCAAAAGTGGATCCTAAATGATGTGGTTTTACCCATCACCAGTCCACTCAGAAAAAGCAAACTATTTTCTTAAATAATTTGTTATTTATGCCAATTTTCAAAAAAAAATTTCAATTAGTGATATTTAACTAAAATTGTGCTAACTCATAACTTAAAAAATAAAAATAAATTTATATAAAGCTAAAAAGTATATAAAATTAGAGAATTACCCTCACTATGTTTGGGGAAATTGTAGTGAAGTTTTGAGTATTATATTTTGTATTAATATATAATATTTAAAATTCGTGAATTTAAAGTTAAAATTAAATTATTATAACGAATTATATAAATTTTAAGATGAAGACATCATACAAAAATAACATGTAAAATATAATATGAAAAATAACATTAAAATAATATAAATGTGTCAACATTTACATATAATAAATTTTTAACATTTTAAAAATTAATAGAAATTCTCAAAAAGCATGCCAGTTTGAGTTAAAAGAATAAAAAATCGTAACACTATAAATACATAAAAGTACCAGGAATACAATATGAATATATAAATTTTTAAAATTATATTATAAGATGAATTTAGAATAATATGACACAAACATAACAATTATTTACCATCCGAAACTCGATATAATATAGGAATTTAACCTAAATTTCATTAATTTGGTTCAGCATCCTTTTAATAAAAAAAAATTTTGGTTTAGCAAAATAAAAGCAAAAACTAAGAAAAAACACAATTTCGTGATCACCATAATTTTCCCTTAAAAAGAATTAATTCCTCATATTTGTTGTCATAAAATCTTTGTCTCACAATCTTTGGCTAAATTTTAGATATATGTTGATTTTTTTTTAAAATTAGAGTTTAGGCTAAATTTTGTGATATTTAAGGAAATCGGTCAATTTTGATGGGAAAAACAAAAAATGTGTCCTGCTAGACACGTTTTCACCTGAAAGTGCGTCTTATATGGCGCACTTTCTGACTTTTTTGATACATTATTTCTTTTCATCAAATTGTTAAATATTAGTGTTTTTATTTTTTAGTCTCAAATTCAATTCCTCCCCATTTGTATTTTTATTTCGTGTTGTTTCAAAGCTTTTCATTATTATTTTTAATTAATGTTTTTAGCACATCATCTCCTTTGACTTCAAAGTTCAATTCCTCTTCTAAGCATGTATTTCATATTATTTGAAGTTTTTTTTATTTTTAATTAATGTTTTTATTTAATAAATATATTGTTTTCAAGTTTTTTTTAATTCATCTTTATAATTAATAACTCTTTTATTTATAAAATTAAATAATTATTGCAAATATTATTATATTTTTATATGTGTAATATTTATTTTTTAATATATTGTATATTGTATATTTTAATATTGTATATTTTTATATGTGCATTTGAAATATTTGACATATAAAAATATTTGAAATATCATACCCATAATATAGATGAAAAAATAATGATATTTGAAATATTTTACATATAAAAGTAATAATGATATTTGAAATAATTATTTCATTTTATAATATTAGAAATCACCATACTCACAATATAGGTGGAGAAAAAAATATTTGACATATAAATATCATATATAAAGAAAAATATGTCAAAAAAATTAGTTGATGTTTTTTAAAAAATAAAATATATTTAAAATAATGATAAATATAATAATATTTTTTATTATATAATTATTATTTTATTTATATAAATAAAGGAGTTATTAATTTCAAATATTTTTAACATAATGATATATATAATTTTTCTATTATTATATAATTACATGTTTATTATCTTATTTTATAAAAAAAAGAGTTATTAATTAAAATAATAATAAAAAATTTAAAACAACGTGAAATAAAAAATACAAATGTGTTTAGAAGAAGAATTGGACCTAGGACTCAAGGATGAAAGCACTATTTTAACCATGTAACTAGACGAGTTAATGTGTTAAAAAAATAATTAAAACTATAAAAAAAAACAGTTTGAAACAACATGAAATAAAAAATACAAATATAAATAGAAGATGAATCAAACCCAAGAAACAAGGACAAATTCACTAACATTTAACTATCTGACCAAAGGAATTGATGTGCCAAAAAAGTCAAAAAGCGTATTCAACAAGACATATTTTTTATTTCTCTCTTCAAAATCAACTTATTTTCCTAAATATCACAAAAATCGGCCCAAAACCCTATTTTTTTTAATATTCCTAAAATTTGGACTAAATTGAGCTCTCCCAAGCCTTTAGTGACAACTTTAATAGATTGTTATAGATTTATAAATAAATAAATAAAATTCAAGAAATATAAAAAAATTAGAGAATTATAAAAACATTAATCAAAGGTGATATATACTGAATAAGTATATCTACTTAATTTCTTGTTTAAAGTAAGAAATTTCTCGTAAACAAATAAAAAATTATTTTTTTAGATATGAAACTTTAAACTCATCCTCCTCTTTGTCAACATCAAAGTCGATCACCTTCTTCTTGAAAACCTAATCATAGCTTCAACAAATAACCCAATTTTTTGGCCTTTGGAAATTCATCAATGTCCGTGGGGCAGGAGTAGAATCCATTTTCTTCTCTTCAATTTTACAATGGAGGAGATTATATTTTGGGTTAAGAAAATTTAATAAATAAATCTAATGAATTATCTTGGATTTGGAAAATGATGTTTTAAACAATTAGAAAAAAAAAGTAAATTTAAGAAAGAATTAAAAAAAAAAGGATTAGCAATTTGATATTGTTTTCAAGTTAAATCTAAATAGAATTGAAGTAACGAAGGTCGAATAAAAAATTAAAGAAAAAACAAGACTATCAGTACTCATTTAACACAGCTTTAAACTTTGTTATTCTCATCATTTACTTCTTAAAAGAAAAAACAAGACTTGTCTAATAAAAATATAAAAGTATAATTTTTTTTAAAAAAAAATAGGGCTAAATTAGTAAAATTGGTAAAGAATGAGGGTTATGTTTGTGATTATATTTAATTCCTAAGCGGGGATAACATAAAAAGTAAACAAAAGGAAAGAGAATTTAGCAAATCGAATTTAAGAGGGGCAAATAAAAGTAGATGGATTAAATCCACACAAATCAAATAAGTACAAGGACTATCTTTAGAATTTAACTATATTACAAAGTACATGCATAAATATGATAATTTTCCAATGTGAAAGCTTTCCGATTGAGACAAGGACGCCTTTTTCTACTTGACATGTCATCTCTTATATAATTAAAATAATAATTAAACCCCACACAGCTTAATATCTATATATAATATTTCATTTATTTTAGGAGTCAATATAAATATTTAATTTATATTTGAAAACAATTCTTTTAAAATGGAAATAATTTCATTAAAAATTCATTCCATCTCTTTGAAAAAAAAATTCATTTATAATTAAAATTTTCTTTTAACTTTTTAAAAATTTAGTAATCTAATTTAACATACTTTTTACAGAAATATACAATTTTTTTAAAATAAAAATATTTAATAATGAGAATAAAGAATTAATATATTTAATATGCCATATAACTTGATATATTTCTTTTATTTATAATATTTTGTAAATTTGAGGCACATATTTTTCATTTACGTGACATTTCCACATTATAACCGATACTAGCGTGGCACTTGTTAACAATTACGTCAGTTTTGATGTTAATTTTTAACAATTAACATTGGTTAAAAGATCGCATCAATTAAATTTATTGATTCTAAAATTCAATTGAGTGCAAAAAGTTGAGAGGGGCTTAATTGATTTTTTTTTTAATTTTTCAAGGGAGTTTTATACCATTTAGCGAACCCTACTTTTGTACCCCTATTAATTGTTTTTTTAAGTATTATTTTGTATATTTAGAAATGAGTTATGAATATAATTTCTTATGTTAAATTCATTAACACGATATATAATCTTATACTAAAAAATTAGTATTAATAATTTAATACATACGAAAGTATCTGAACTTGGTAATTTATATTTTCTTGGTATCTAATTTTTTTGAGACTTAACTGATACTTAATTTTGGAAACAGTAAGTTGACTTGATACTTTTTTAAGTACCTGATTAACACCATTAAAATTCGTTGATTTGGTGATGACGACCAATAGCATGGTGACATGTGGTTGGCTAACATTTTGACACGTGAAATAATAAAAATATTTAGAAGTGCCATGTGTCAAAATGTGAGACTACTATGTGTCACAATGCTATTGGTCATCAGTGCCACGTTAGCGTATTTTAACAATATTAACCAAGTACCTAAAAAATTATCAAGTTAACTTACACTTTCCAACTTTAGGTATCAATTAAGTTCTAAAAAGAGTTTATGTACCAAGTAAGTATAAATTATCAAATTTAGGTATCTCCACATAGGGGAGATTTTAAGTGGGAGTAGGTAGGGGCCTTGGCCTTCCCCACAAAATGAAAATTATGCAATTTAGTTTCTTTATGAATAATGAAAATTTAAGTTAATACATAGTAAAATTTTATTTTGGCCCCCTCAAAAAAAATGTTTAGACCTTTTGGAAATGATGAAATAAAAAATTAATAAATAATAAAATTATATTTTGACCTCTTAAAAATTTACAATTCTATTCTGGCTCCAACTAAAAGAATTTTTGGATTTGTTCCTACCTCCGTATATATTAACCCTCAATAAAAATCAAACTTAAAACACTTAGGGCACGTTTGGTTCACTGTATTGGATTAGAGGTGTATTGGATTAGAGGTGTAATGGATTAGAGGTGTATTGGAATAGAGGTGTAATAGCAAATCAACTGTTTGGTTGAATGTAATGGAATAGAGGCGTAATAGTAATCTTGTGTTTGGTTGAATGGAATAGAGGTGTAATAGCATAATGGAAAAAACTAAAATGACTAGAATACCCTTAGCATAAATTTGTTTTGGTAAATGATTATTGTTATTGTTATTTAAATTTTAATAAGATTATTAATATTAATAATAAATAATTTAATCATATTTAAACATAATTATTATTAAATATCTTATAATTAAAATATATAATTTAATAAAATTCTTAATAATCAATATTCTTATATGAATTTACTCAAATCATAATATATGATACTATAAAAGATAATTTAACATAATTATTATTAAATATATTATAATTAAAATATATAATTTAATAAAATTCTTAATAATTAATATTCTTATATGAATTTATTAAAATCATAATATATGATACTATAAAATGTAATTTGAAATAATTAATATTAAATAATTAATGTTGACAAATGTTTGTTCTCATCTTGGTTACCATCAACATGCCCTTCATCTTCTAACTAATTGCTAGAATACCACTATAAACAATAATTGCAGTCCTTCAATTCAGAAATGAAAATTTCTCCAGCCAAAGTGTCCAAATTGATGATAACAGGAATTCTTTACTAGTTGCAATAAAACAAAAACATGAATCCGATATCCAAGGAAAGCTAAATCCTGTAAAAATTTTATATGTCTCTCTCAATTCTCAAGATCCTTCTCCTTTTATATGTATAAATACATGAATTCGATACCCGATTGCGAACTGCTCCCTTTCGAGGATTCTCCAAACTGATCTTGACACATCCATGCATGACCACCACCCAAAACAAGGCCTGATTGATTTGCAGGGGTTGTTGTTGTTGTGGTAGTTGGAAGTCTTCGTGCGTGTAGCCGGTATTTCTGGAAATCAGGGAAGTTCTTACATCAATACTCGATATCAAAACTTGAAAAGAAAACCATTAATAACAAGAAATAACCCTCACCTGCAAATGACTCTTAACTTCATCATTGGTTAAGCTATCTACTTGCATAAGTTCCCTAATCTGCTTTGGAGTAGCCACTGCAAAAAAATTTCAAAGATTTTTGACTCAGAAACTTTAAACTAAAAGGATCAATGAATGAATTGTCACAGAACAATACAATCCTATGATCTCAATTCCCAACAGATCTATGGAATCCCAGTTTCAACTATATTATCATCTATGGTCTCAAACAAAACTAATTATACATGTATAATTCAAACACATATTGAAAAACATTTGTTGGACTCTAATCTATATTTTCCATCAGATCAAGTGCAAATCCAGTCTTCCCATTTACCAAACTTCTTAATTCTAATCTAGCAGGATAATAGGCAATCCAAGAACAGCAAAATCAAATTCGAAACCAGCTAAGTATATGTCTAACTCTCATTTTGGAAATCATGATGTGTGATTACATTACAATAACTAAGGAACAGAACACAAGGCCATGCGTTCAAAATGGACTCTAGGTGAAGTATATAGTAAGCATGAAAAATAATTTTTGATGATTGAACTGGATGATGCTTGTCTTTCAGTCAAGCTCTATGAGTAACCATCAAATGCTTAAGAGTAAACTATTTTTAACTTTTATCCATATCGTCCTCCAAAGATATATCAGTATCCTTAGAAGCAAGTTAGAAATAGCTCGGTTTAAACCAATCAACCCATTCACATCCTATTACAGTATATTTTCTAGATAATCATGATTTCCCTTTTGCTAAACCAAAGTTGAAATGATGGCTTTTGGCAAGTAACAAAGGACACAAACAAGAGAAGTGGGCAACTTACCTTCCTTAGGACCTTCTTATGGTATCGATAGCCCTAATCACACAAGAAAGAAATTTGTTACCAAATTAAACTATCAGCTGATAGCACTAAATCAAAGAGAAAAAAAAAAGTAACTATGCATTGCTTGATTACCTTGCCGGTGCCATAGATATAATCACAATAAGGCCAGCCATGAATACTTCAGGAAAAGAAATAAAAGTTGCAAGTCTAGACGCTGAAAAAAATATCACATAGCTAAACAATAACATAATGTAATTTTGCTAACCTCAGAACCAAGCATTTTAGTGACTGTCAACAAAAGAATCTAAAGCTGCTGCCATCTTCTAAATTCACAAACTTAAAGAGATGCAGACAATTTGAAACTTCAAACAAAAGAAATGAGAACTTTGCATAACAAAGTAAAGAAACATAAACATCTAAAGCAACAATTTTGCACCAGTTAACACTCTGCCATGAATTGATACCGAAAAACGAGTGTTGAATTACAGATATAAAACTACAAATCCTGTTAGGATTAAAAGTTTATTCTTATTCCAGTTTTCATCTGATATTCTCACTCAACAGCAATTATCACCATTTTCTTCTCTACCTTATTGAAGCAAAAACACAGAACCAAACAGCATAACAACCTGACATCAACTCTTCCACCAGAATCCAAACCTCTCAAAATCCTAAACTCTCTGTTTCAATTTCTAAGAGAGAAAAACAACAAGAAATACTAAAATTAAAGCTACGTCAACAATGGTATCATGAGAAAGAAAATTAAATATCTGAATGGGAGTTGAAGTGTCCATATTCAACTTTGGGTTTCCATGCCGATAAGAAAAACATTGGACATCCCTCGTAACCTAAAATCAAACACTCTTCTTCCTCCCCCATTATTTCTAAAAAATATCATCCTCAACGCCAAGATTATCTTTGCTGTGGTTTAATGGAATTTGACTAAAACCAGCCATTGAAAAGAGATGTTGCCATTCTGTCAAAGCTGGGTGCCGCCTAATTATATTATTACTTTCCCCTGCATCTATGTTGCACTTCCACCCATACTTCCAAGTATGACATGAGTAGTATCTCTGATCAGCAAGAATCAAGATATCGTGAAGGAACGCATCGGCGCTTTTCAGATCCCCAACTTCAATAGCTTTAGCGCAGGATAGTAACAATCTCAAGGCGGTGTCACAAAAAGAAGAAGCCATGAAAGAAGGTGAGATTCAACAGAGTTTGGGTAAAGCAGAAGAGAAATATGGTAGAAAAGAAAGTGAAAGCAGCAAGGTGAGATTCAACCAATGGAAGAAGAAGCAGAAATCTATGAGGGCAGAAAAAGGAAACGAAAATAAGAAAGGGTAAGGATTCTCTAATCGGCGCTGGATGGGGGGAATACCTATTACGGGACCGGGTGTATTAGGGAAGGAACAGATTTGGGACGTAATGACAATACAACCAACCAAACAACCGATTAAAGGAGGATTAAGTGGGGCCCACTGTGCCAATACACCCAACCAAACATGTCCTTAAAATGTTGTGAGCATTTGACACCCATGTGAAGTTGTCGTTGCCTCTAGGTATAATGTCAAATTTACCCCTTAACGTTTATATTTTTTTATCAATTTGGCCTTTATTTTTTTAGCTAAATTTGACCCTCAACTTTTTAAAAATGGTCAAATTTGATAATCAACCTTTTGAAAAGAGTTGAATTTAAGTTTTTTCAACAAAAATACTAACTAAAATGTTAAAGTTTTAAATACAACAACCTACGTGTTAGTCCACATGTATTCTATGCTATTTTGTTTTTGAATTTTTATGATTTTTTTTTAAATTTTGATTTTGATTATGATTTTTAATTTTTAAATTTTTATAATTTTTAAATTATTTCTTGATGTGATATGTAAGACAAAATGATGTTATGCTAGCATATGTGCACATGAATTACTATGCGAGTTGTTATGTCAACAACATTAAAAATTAATGTTTAAGTCATCATTTTCGTTAAAAAATAATGTATTTTTTTTGAAAGGTTAAAGATTAAATTTAATTGGAAAAATATAAACAATAAGGGTAAATACTTTCATCTTCATAACATAATTTTTACATGTTAGAATGTGGACACCAACAACCTACAAAATTCCAAAATATGTGCTTGCGTTGAAAACATTTGGTGAACAAAATCATATTTTTTGTTGTGTTGTTAGCAAATTTCCGAGTGCATATTTTTGTTTTCTCCAACTAAATCTTATTTGGTTTATTTTAAAATTAAAAACTGGAGAATACCAAAAATCTCGAAACCTAGCAATATTGGAGTCTGAAAAAGCCATTGAATTTACAACCACGGTTAATGATAATAATAATGAAATAAGAAACAAGATAAAAAGGAAAAATATAAATGAACAAATCAAACCTCAGGTGTCCCCTAAAGTCATAAATCCTGACCAACAGAGGGTCCATATGCAAATTTGCACGCATGGCAGACCTGCAATAAGACCAAGCTATCAGTATAATATTGTTAATCTTTGATATTTCACAAAGTTCCACGAAGCAAACAGACAAGCTAAGATGAAAAAAGAGCCTTCACATTATTTAGTTTTGCCGACCAAATGCTTTAGTTTAGGAGATTAAATCCTTCATTTTCTCCTCTTCTTTCTACCTTTTTTGCATCTGCATGTTTTGTCTTCACCTTCAAAAGATGAAAAAGCTTTGTCCTGATGTTACCTCCAATGGAACCCTGTAACCCCATCTTGTTTTCCAGTTTGGGTCTCATGTGGGTCATTTCCATCACTTTGGTGTCGGTTCATGGAACTCAATTCTTCATAATTATGAACTCCATTCTTTTAGATATTTTAATTATTTGAAGCATGTCAAGTGAATATAATATCGATCATTATAAAGTTTAAGATTATTAGGTTTTCTATATATGTCTCAATCAAGTACTCCCACCCATAAATTTTATAGTTTTTTTTTATTATTATTCAAATTTCTGATTTGTAGCTGCTTCTATTAATAATATCGTTTTCAAGGTTTTGAACTTGTATTTTTTTAGAGTGCGATGTATATTACCATTGTATTGATTAAAATTATTATTTTTGAGATTCAAACACATAATTTTCACAACTTGGTGGTGAGAAAGATATGAATAAATGATTTGATCCTTCAAATAATTATGTTTCTTTTAAGGAGATAGATACGTAATACTTTTATGTTCACTCTCGCAACTTTATCATTTCAACTAAAGTCATAATTAACTTTTATGTCAAATTTTAATAAATTTATTACATAATTATTTCCACTCATATTATTGATGTGCCATGATCTAATATATATATATCATATGTATTAAATTCTACATAAATATAAATATAAATATATTAGTATTTTTTACTAATATAATTAATAATTTTAACAAAATTATTTTATTATTACATAAAAATTTATAATTATTTATTTTGAATTCAATTTATGTCCTTAATTTAAATATAATAAAAATGAATTAAAATTTTATTACTCTTAAATGTAAAAAAAATGATAAAAATGTAAAAGAAGTTAAAATATTTAATACTTGACAAAATATTGGGAAGATAGCTCAAATATAAAAATAGATAAATCTTGTCTTGACTTGTATGGAATGGTAGTTAAAACTTTTGCCAATACTTTTAGTTTGAAATTAAGATTAACATGAAAAATTTAATGTACCCAAATTAAATATATAAAAGTAACTTGTTTGACATTTCATCTTCAGCAAAGAGAATCGCATTCTCTAAAAGTTGTGCTTATTTGAAAGTTCAAAACCTCAAGACTCAAAGATTTCAGCATATCAATGGATTTATGTACGTTTCACATCTAATTTTTTTTATTATGATATTCTAAAAGTCATATTGCTTCAACTTCTATCGAATTATCGTCACCTATTTTTGATTACCTTTTACCATTTTGAAAATATTCATAGGCATTATGTTCGATAAGATTATCATGCAAAGTAATTCATAGCCGACATTGAAAAAAAGATAAAATAAAATAGAAAGGCTAAAACTAGTATGCTCTTGGCAAATCTAACTTTTATGAGGTATACAAAGAAAAATGTGAAAACTTTGGATAAGACATCACAAAAAAAAATCAAGGATGTTTGTTTCTTTTGTGTACAACAGGTCATCAAAAGAAGAATTATACCATTTATCATGCTTGGCACACAAAGAGATATACATTTCTTAATTTTGTTTGCTTTGAGATTAATTTGACTTCAATACCTAGACACCCACTTTTTTTTTAAGTTTACAAGTACATATACAATTACAAGTAATACATATAAAAATCAACTACAGCCAAAATCAAGCATTATAAATTACAATCGAACTAAATACGAAGCCAAACTAAAATATTTCTAAATAGGACTGACACATGGTGAGATTTAAGCTATAATAAACTCGGAGACAACCCACTCATGATTTATACAAAATGGGAGTCAAATTTGGGCCATAAGGATCACAAGGCCTTAGGCTTTGCCATAGTGCCAAAACTTCATTAACAATACCTAGACACACTCAGTGAATAGATTTTAACGCAACAATTCACATCAATGTGTCTATGCAAGGTTGCCAAAATTACCATAAGCCAAAAGATGGTTAAAGATGCATTTATATAGGTGACAATAATTTGGTTGAAGTTGAAACAATATGAACTTTTAGATCATTATTAAGAACTAGATTTTATTTAGATTTATTTGTCACACCATTTTTAGGTAAAACTTAATTTTCATTTTAGCATTAAACAAATTTAGTTATTCTTGTTCATTTGGAAATGAAAATTTTAATCTTGATCATGAATGGATTTAATTACAATATATTTTACGAGAGTTGTCATAGTTCTATGTTAACATTACTGATGAGCAAAATTATTTAGAATAATTTTTGGTTAAATGGTAGACTTTTAAGATCATAAGGTGATGGTAACATACCATTATAAGGTGATAAATATATACATATAGTCCAATTGGGAGATTATTAGATTTTTTTAATGTAGTTGTAACACCCCATACTTGACCCAATTGTCGAGTCCGAGTTACGGGATGCCACATTTGTTGCCAGAGCAACTACGAATCCATTTACCCTTTTATATGTGCCGCTAACCACATTACGCAATCACAATTTGTTTTTCAATCAAATTTAAGTCTTATATGAGATTATGAAAGCTCTTTTGATAACCCGAGGTCGAATTAGGACCAAAATGTAAAGTTTGCAATTTATCAGGTTGACGTTGCGACTTCAAGGGTTCCTCATCGTGATGCAACTCATTGACTTGATCTCGTCACGGTAATAGCTCGATGTGATCGTTTGTTTTCAAATGGTCCGAATGGTACCTATTCAAATCACCCATTTAGTTCAAAATGTATATCAATTCAACCATTTTAGTATTCTAATTATTTCCATATGCTCAATTTTATTCTCTTGCATCATAAATTCCTATACATTATACATTCAACATATCAAAATTTATCCATTTCAACCATCTAATCGTTTCAACCTATTTATGTCATGAACATATATATATATATCATTAACAAGTTATGAATTTGACTCCAACACATTGGCAATTCAACATTCACCACAACCATTTAAATACAAATTAAACTCAAAATTTAGGTACATGTCATATATCAAAATAAAAGGAATTATACAAACATTGTTGATTCAAGAACTTTTGATTGGATGTTGTATCACGTTTCAAAATCTTGATATCTACTAAAAACTACGCACGGAAAGAAACAATCGTACGTTGAGCGGGAAATCTCAATGGTCCTTTCATGATTCAAATCAATGCAACATTAGCATTAGCAAATGAACACAATGAATTCAAGTTCAATATTTAACCAATTCACACTCCATCATGCCAAGAGTTTCTATTATCATATATAGACATATAACAATTTTTCATACCAATTCATTGAACATCTGCAATAAATTCACCATATCATACCATTCAACAAATTCCAATCTATTTACCATTCATTACATAACCACTTAAAACATTCAATACAATAAGGAAAGACATGAGTGCTCTCTATGAAAACACTGTTTCTGAAAAATCCATTATGTAGGAGTTGATTCCTAAGAAGGTTAAATTCAGAGGAAAAAAAGATGATACTACTAATAACATGATGATTGATTTGTCTCTGGAAAAACCTATCTCGTGGAGGGACATGCTCGTCGGCCAATTGTCAAAGGATACATTCAATGGATCAGAAGGAAAAAATGATCTTGATATCTTGGATGGGGATATTCAGAAATCAGTTGTCAATGGGGTGCCTTCCATTTCTTTCTCAGACAAGATTCACAAAATCCTCATTCAAGGTATGAAGAACATCGTGATTTTAAAACTTCTTGGTCGTAACATTGGATTCTCGGTTTTGTAGAATAAATTATGCAACATGTGGAGACCATCAACACATTTACATATGATGGACATTGAAAATGGATATTTCCTGGTGAAATTTTAGAATAAGCTGGATTGTGAAAAGACATTATCTGAAGGACCGTGGATCATTTTTTGTCAATATTTTGACTGTTCAGCCTTGGACGTTAACCTTTGATCCCACACAGGCTTACCTAATGGCATAGATCAGATTTCCTAGTTTACCTGGATATTTATACAATTATAAAATTATTACTAAAATAGGGGAAATGGTTGGAAAAAGTGGTTAAATTGGATATGAACACGGATAGCAGGGCTAGGGGGTGCTTTGCTAGAATGGTTGTTTACGTTGATATGGAAAAGCCTTTGGTGTCATGTATTCCGATTAATGGTCATAAACAGAATGTAGAATACGAGTCTCTATCAACAATTTTCTTCCACTATGGAAGGTACAGACATGTGGAAAATTCTTGTTCTTTTAGAAATTCTAGAACTACCAGTGAAAAGGAGAACGCCATGTCTGTTTTATCATTAGAGCTTCAAAACACAGCCGGAGATGGTTTGGAGAAAAAGGACAGAAATTTCAGACCTTGGATGATCGTTGAAAGGAATTAAGGCGAAAAATTAGAGAAAATGTGCCAATTTCCTTAGATAATCAAAAGGCTAGAAAAGAAGGATCTCGGTTCAGAATCCTTAATAATAGCGATACGCACAAAGAGGATTATAAGGGAGATTTGCCTGATTCTAGGCACTACAAAGAGAAAGAAGCTATGTATGGTAATTTCCTTGAGAACAATACTGCTCCTCACTTCAATGGTTGCATAGAAAAGGAAAAAATCATTAATAATAGTAATTTAAAGTAGGTAGGTTCGATGGAGGCTGGTGGCTCGTTCATTAGAGAGAATATTGGACTTAATGTGGAGCCCAATCTGCCTATTATTAGGCTGAAAAAAATTCACAGGTTTTTAAGGAGACGGTTAACGGATTGGGCCTTGGAAATACTCCAATTGGGCAGGCCCAGGGTCTATTGGATCAAGCTGATCCAAATTCAGCAGCCCAACAAAGTACTGATGCTGCTGGAAGGGATAGGTGGTTTTCAGCTGAGGCAGGTTTGTTAATAGAACCTGGCGCTGATTTGAGTCTCCGACTTGAAGGTAAAGGTTTATCTATTCGGCCAGATTCGAAGGACGCAGGGCGAGACAGAAGTGGCGTACCTTTGGATGTTGGAAATCTTGATTCCGGCAAATATTCGAAAGTTGCTTTCCATGAAAGCACTCACGCCAAGGAAAGTAACAGTCTTCCCTCTTCTAAGATTCTGAATTCTTCTCCGGCAAATCCTTCTGGTTCAGATAAGGTGCTTAGAAATAGAGGTAGAGGAGCTGCTAAAAAACATGCCAAATTTTTTTATGGCAACAATATCCATTTCAAAACTTCGGGAATCCAGAGACTGTACCTAAAGGATTCGATGGAGCAACTTGTCGAGAGTATTTCGGCTCTTTCAAAATCTAATCTTGGTAATGAAATAGAAATTGAGCTTGGGTGGAAAAAGAGAGAGCTAATGTCCCTGAACAGTAAGGTTTTTTTGATGGATTTTTTTATTTTATTTTGGTATTTTATATATCTTTTTATATTAGAATTGGGGATTTGTTTACTTTACTTTTTTTCTTTTTTTTCTTATATTATATCAAATTTTTTATGGCTTTAAATCTAAAAATTTTCTCCTGGAACTATCAAGGGGGCGCTAGTAGAAATTTTTTACGAACTTTTCGGGAATACAACGCGGACTACAGGCCTGACATTGTTTGCTTGGTGGAACCGAGAGTGAGTAGTAAAAAGGCTAATTTTATTATTGATAAATTGGGTTTTAACTACTCACATCGGGTTGAAGCTGTTGGTTTTTTAGGAGGCATATGGGTTAGATTGAAGGGCTTTATCCAAGTCCATATTATTCATAATCATCCGTAATTTATCTTCTTACATGTTGATAATCTTAGTCCTAATAATTTGTTCTACATTTCTTTTGCTTATGTCAGTCCAAATAGGTCTAAACGAAAGCTTCTTTGGGAAGGCTTAAGATCTGTTATCCCTAATCATTCTTTTCCTTGGTTAATTATGGGAGATTTTAATGCTATTTTATCTCTTTCAGATAAAAAAAGCACTATCTTCGTAGGTAAGCGTTGCAATTTATTTGGTAATTTTGTTGACTCTTATGTACTACAGGATTTGGGGTATAGTGGGCCATCCTTCACTTGGAAAAGAGGTGGTACTTTTGTCAGACTTGATTAGGCCTTAGCTAATGATGCTTGGGTTTCTGTTTTTTTGTAGTACACAGTCCATCACCTCACTCGTATTAAGTCTGACCATAGGCCCCTCTTGCTATCTACTAGGACAGACCTTAGCATATCACAAGGCAAACTTTTCAGATTTTTAGCAAGATGGACGAAGCATAATGATTTCCCGAACCTTATCAGAGAAATGTGGAATTCTGTAGGTAATATGGCTTAATCTTTAAATAATTTTACCTTTTTTTGCTAAAGATTGGAACAGGAACATTTATGGCTTTTTGGGTACTCGTAAGCGGAATTTAATGAGATCGCTCAAAAATATTCAAAGAGCCTTAGATCACTCTTTATCTACTCATTTAGTCAAAAAAGAATTGGATATTCGAGATGAATTGGAAAATGTTTTTGATCATGAAGATTTGCTTTGGAGAAAAAAGGCTTGATGCCATTAGCTTCAATTGGGAGACCGGAATACAAAATCCTTTCATAGTCATACGTTGAGGAGAAAGAAATTCAATCGTATCACAACCTTATGTATTAATAATGGGGAATGGTGTTCAGATCATGACATTCTGCAATTTAAGGTGATGGAATTTTTCGAAAGACTTTACGGAGAGGCCTCCCCTATCTTGAGAGATATTCCAAATGTCGGCTTTCCTAGCTTTAATGCCTCTGAGTCTACTTTTTTTTAGGCTACTATCACTAATGAGGAGATTAAAAGGGCATTGTTTAACATGGCTCCCTTGAAAGCTCCTAGAAGTGATGGGTTCCAAGCTCACTTCTTTCAAAGTCAGTGAGATATCCTCGGAAATGATGTGTGTCAGTGGGTTAAAGATGTCTTTGATGGTAGATCGATTGAGCTAGATTTGAATAATAAGTTGATTGTGCTTATTCCTAAAAAAGAAAACCCTAAGGACTTTAGTCATTTTAGACCCATTATTTTATGTTCTTTTCTTTACAAGTTTGTAATGAAGGTGATTGCAAATCTGTTCAAGGTGATTTTTCCTAAGCTGATCTCCCAAGAACAAGCTGGTTTCATAGCTGGGCGAAACATTTCTGATAACATTATTTTAGCTCAAGAAGTCATCCATTCTATGAGGTGCAATCGAAAAGGGAGGAAATGGATGGCTATTAAGCTGGATTTGGAGAAGGCCTATACCAGAGTTAGTTGAGAGTTTATAAATGCTTCTTTGGTTGCGGCTAGGATCCCTGTCTTCTTACGTAAAGTGATTATGACAGCTATTTCTTCTTATTCTATGCAAATTCTATGGAATGGAATACCTACTCTGAAGTTCAAACCTAATAGAGGAATTCATTAAGGATGTCCCTTATCGTCTTATCTATTTGTGCTTTGTATGGAATGTTTGGGTCATTTTATTCAGACATAGATAGAAACTAGAAACTGGGATCCAATTCGTCTTTCTTGTGCCGGTCTTTCTGTTTCCCATCTATACTTTGCTAATGATTTGGTGATCTTCTGCAAAGCTCAACTTGACCAAGCTCGATTATTGGATAACATTCTAACTTATTTTTGTGAGATCTCGGGTCATAAAATTAGTGTTAGAAAAAGCAACATTTTTTTTCCAAAAATACTGAAGCTGATGTCCGTATCAACTCAGTCAGCTCTTTGGATTTCAGGAAGTCCGGAATCTTAGCTCTTATTTAGGTGTTCCTCTTTTGCACGATAGGGTTACCAAGAGTGCTCTTAGCTTTATTAGGGACAAAGTGAGGAAAAAATTACAGAGTTGGGAGGCTAGGAAATTATCTATTGCTGGAAGAATCATTTTGGCTCAATTTGTACTCCTTTTTGTATCCAATTACTTCATTAAGTCCTTGATGATTCCGAAAGGTGTTATTGTTGACATCAAAAGATTAGTTAGATAGTTTATTTGGGGCTGTACTGATGGTCACCCTCGAATGTCTTTAGTAGGTTGGAGTTCTATTTGTCAACCGAGGGCTCGGGAAGGTCTTGGATTCAAGCATTTAAAAGATCAAACTTCATCATTCCTTATGAAGATTGGCTTTAATCTATTGTTTAAAAACAATGTGCTTTCTTCGTGCCAAATATGGTTGGAAAGATCAGTTTCTAGATCCTATTAATAGATCTTAGTGCTCATATTTATGGATGGCACTTTCCAAGATATGACAGCTTCTTCGTGAAAATCTAGCTTGGTCCATTGGTGATAGCACCAATGCTCGATGTTGGAAAGATCCTTGGATTCCAGGTACGGGCCCTTTAATTTCAAAAATACCTTCTTCTGCTAACCTTGATTTGGATTGTTGTGTTAGGGAGATGGTCAATTTCGATGGTAGCTGGAACTTGGAGTTGTTTTGTGTTTGGGTGACTGAAGATGTAATCAATAGAATCATTAGCATTCCTCCTCCACACCTAGACTCTGGATTGGATAGAGTGATATGGGCCCGGTCAGTGTCAAGAGTCTTCTCAGTTCGTAGTGCTTACTGTTCTTTGAAAGAAGAGTCTTGGAACCCTCAGGAGGAACATTGGAAGATCATATGGAAATACCCGGGTCCTCAGAGAGTAAGAGTCTTTCTTTGGCTAGCTTTCAAGCAAAAGCTCCTTACTAATTCAGAGCGAGCTAGACAAGGAATTAGTCAAATAAATTCCTGCATTCTATGTGGACATGATTTTGAGGACTTGTTGCATGTTCTTCGGGATTGTCCTTCAGTGAAAGATGTGTGGAGGCTTGTGGTTCCGAATCAACTAAAAAAAAGGTTTTTCTCTATACCTTTTTCAGGATTGGCTTTATCTCATCCTGTGTTTTCATGAAAAATTGCAGGATAGTGGTCTTACTTGGGCCTGTCTGTTTGGATTAATCGCTTGGCGTATATGGAAGAATAGAAACTTATTTATCTTTCAGCACATTTCTTGGATGGCATCTAAAGTGGTGAAAGTCTCTAGTTGCTGGGGCTATCACTACGAATCTAGTTTTGGCATTAATAATAATCAGGGATCTAATTCTACGATCAACTCAGAAGACACTTGGGTAGATTTATCCACTGATGGGACTGTAGCTAGAGATTCTGGCTATGTTTCAACAGGAGGCATAGCTTGTGATCGAGATGGAAATTAGATTGTGGGGTAATCGTTTACTAGGTGTGTGCTCTCCTTTTGAGGCTGAAGTTTGGGGCATTCTAGATGGGACCTTTATTCTGCTTAATAAGGGGTATAGACGGATTGTTATCATGACAGATAATCTTGAAGTTGCCCAGATCTTAACTGATGAAAATTTGGAAGATTCAGGGATTACTGTGCTTCGTAAAACTCAACGCATCTTCAAGTCAGAAGAGGAATGGAGGATTAAGTATATCCCAAGAAATCATAATTTGGCAGCAAATCGACTTGCTAAACTCAGTTTGAGCTGGAAATCAAACTTACAAATCATTGATGAGGCTCCCAAGGATATCTTAGATTTACTTCAAGTTGATAAAATGAACGGTTGCTTTATGTAATTGATGTATTTTAATTTTTCATTTCACCAAAAAAAAAATTCAATACAATGCCTTGTATTAGTATGTATACAAAAAATCCATTTAAGTTTCAAACACATATACATTTAACAATATGTTACCCAATTTCCATTTTCAATCAATATCATTTAATTTTTCAACTTATGGTTCAATTCTCTTTCTGGAGACTATTGACTCATTCGTACTCTATTGTAAATCTTTGATTATTTGATATTATTAAATAGTATCTTTAGAGATTAAAAATGATACTTTTTAGAGATTTTAATTAAGAGATATTATTTCCTTAGTTGTTAAATCCTACATGTATTTATAGTTGTACATATTTCTAAGAAATAAATACTTTGAGAGTTTTTACCTCAATACATTAGATTGTTCATCTCTCATTTCATCATGGTATCAGATTTTTTATCCGACTTTTAGGATTTTTTATTTTAATTTTTTCTCAAAAATCCTAGAAACCCAAATTTGGTACTTTCCACCCTAGCTCTATATTTTTTCTCTCACCATCCCTACCATTGGAGTCGGCATCCACTCACCAGTGAAACCCCAGACTCCGATGACTAGAAGCCCCACTCGTGGGCCTCATTTACCGTCGCAAGTTTCTGTAACGTTGTTTCAAGTGCCATGCGTGGACTCCACCTGCTGCTGTTGTGCTGTTTTTTTTCCCGACACTGTCGTTGTGCTCATTGCTCTCTTCCGGTCATTCTTCTCTAAGTGGTGGTGTGTTTTAGCTAAGTTTTTTTTTGTGAGATCTATTTGGTGTTTTTTTGAGTGGTTTTTTATTCTAATTGTGCAAGCAGATTTTTTAGGGTTTAGTTACTTTTTCCAACATTATGTCTACAGATGAGAAGCTCGTGATTTCAACCAATATTTCCTCATTGCAAATTAGCTTTGTAAAGCTTGATGGACATTCTTGCTTGGTCAAGGTCTTGTTTGTTGTTTATCAAGGATCATGGCTTGTAGGGATACATCACCCGTAAATCTTTGAAACTTGAAATCACTGATTCAACCTTTAGTCAATGGGATTCAACGAACTTTCTTGTTATGGCATGGCTTATCAACTATATGCAACCCCATATTTCCAAAACCTATTTGTTGCTTGATATTGTGGAAAATATTTGGAATGTTGCTGCTCCCAATTACTCTCGTGCTGGGAATCATACGTAAATTTTTTAGATTCGTAATAAGGTCCATGGTACAAGACAATGGGAGTTAACAGTTTCTCAATATTTTGCTGAATTAAGTGGGTTATCGCAGGAACTTGATTATTATCAAGATTTGCAAGCAAATTGTGCCAATGATGCCGAAAAATTTCAGAAGATGGTGGAAAAGGAACGTGTTTTTACTTCTTGGCTGGGTTGAATACTGAATATGATCAGATTCGAGTTCAAGTTCTTGGTAAGACTTCATTCCCTTCTCTCCATGTGGCATACTCCTATGTACAACAAGAGGAGATTCGTCGTGTTGTATGCTCTATAATCCACCTTTAGAGAAAGCTGGCCTCATTGCTAACCAGGATGGTCCATCAGGTGGTAAGTCTGCCAAGGATCACTTGAGGTGTGAATACTGTGGAAAACTTGGCACACTAAAGATTCGTGCTAGAAGTTGCATGGTCACCCCACTCGAGGTCGTGGTGGAAAATGAGGGGGTAATTCTTGGCCTCAAGCAAATTTTTCAGACTCTGTGACAATAAAGGATAAGTCTACTTTTGCTGGAAATTTTACTTCAGACGAGATTCAACATCTTCGAGGCGTCTTGTCTCAATTGGACTTTACTTCGATTTCCAAGTCTAATCATGTGAACTTAAGTACTATTTTAAATGCTCAATCTACTACTTGGATTGTTGATTCTGGTGCGAATAGACATATGATAAGGTCAAACAAAAGCTTATTTAACTATACTACTTGTCCATCAAAAGATGGTGTGCGACTAGCCGATGGCTCCTTTACCTCCATCTCTAGAATAGGTTCTATTGTTTATACTCCTAATATCACTTTATCTTCTATCCTCTATGTCCCTAAATTCCCAATTAACCTTTTATCTGCTAGTACTATCACTAAAGCTTTAAATTGTAAACTTGAATTCTTTCCCAATCACAGTGTTTTTCAAGACCTCCAGACAGGGAAGGCGATTGGCAGTGGTAAATTGTGTGATGGATTCTATCTTCTAGATCGATCGCCCAATATGTCTCAATCATTATTTGGAGACAATAAATATGTCAATCGGGAGATAATTCAGTGGCATAGGTTGTTCAGATATTCATCATTTATTGTACTTGCCAAGATGTTTCCTAATTTTTTTTCAAGAACTCAGTTAGACTCTTTAGGTTGTGATGCTTGTGAGTTTGCTAAACATACAAGAAACAATTATCCTTTGCGTAATAATAGAAGTATTGTTCCTTTTGAGATTATTCATTCGGATGTTTGGGGCCCTAATCGCCTTACTTCTTTATCTGGTAATCGTTGATTTGTTACTTTTATTGACTGTTGCACTTGGATGACATGAATATTTTTATTAAAGTTCAAAAATGATATTTTCTCGAGTTTTCATTCTTTTCATAATTTGATTACTACTTAGTTTAATGCTAAGATTTTGCGAACTGATAATAGAATCGAGTATAACTTTAATGATGATTTGGAATCATATAGGATTTTGCATCAGACCAGTTGTCCAGGTACAAGTGCTCAAAATGGTGTTGTTAAAAGAAAAAATCGACATCTTTTGGAGGTGGCTAGATCACTTATGTTCACTATGAATCTCCCAAAGCCTTATTGGGGGGATGCGATTTTAGTTGCGGCTTATCTTATTAATAGAATGCCGCTTAGGGTCCTTGATTTTAAAATTTCCATAGACACCTTACAGGGCCAGACGAATTACCTAGTTTCACCAAAGGTTTTTGGTTATGTTTGCTTCGTTCATCTTCGACATGAGAGCAAACTGGATCCTTGATTAGTCAAATGTGTTTTCATTGGATACCCTCCTACATAGAAGGGTTACAAATGTTATCATTCACCATCTAGAAAGTATTATGTAAGTCTGGATATAACATTTTGTGAGGATGAACCCTAATTTTCTTCATCATACCAATCTCTTCAAGGGGATATTATTGAAAATGAAGAGGTGACACCTTGTTTTGTTACTCTTCTGAAGAAGAATTTATTTCCGTCAAAGACTTTGGTTCAAAAGAAGACTAGTGGACAATTGTTGGATAGGCCTGATTTAAGGACATACATTAGAAAAGACGAGAAAGAAGATGTCATCATACATCTACTTTATGCTATGACTCTTCACTTTTATGTAAGTCTTCTTTACCTCCGATTACAACTAATTTAGAATTACCAATAGCTCAACGAAAATGTGTTAAAACCATCACTTTACATCCTATCTCTGACTTTGTCTCTTACGATTCCTTATCCCCATCCTATAGAGCTTTTGCTTATCTTTGTTCTCTATGTCTATTCCACAGGATTGGGAAGAAGCTACCACTGATTCAAGATGAAAGAAGGCTACGATTGAAGAAATGAGAGCTTTAGCAAAAAAATGAGATGTGGGAACTGGTAAATCCTCTTGAGAGATAGAAAATGGTTGGCTGCAAATGGGTGTTTACTATCAAGTATAAGGCTGATGGTTCAATTGAAAGACTTAAAGCCAGATTAATAGTGCAAGGATTCACTCAGACATATGGAGTGGATTATCAAGAAACATTTATTCTAGTTGCTAAATTGAACACGATTAGAATTCTTTTATCGTGTGGAGAAATTCTTAACTAGGACTTAAACAGCTTGATGTAAAGAATGCCTTCTTACATAAAGACCTGGAAGAAGAAGTGTATATGAAAGTTCCTCCAAGATTTGAGGATAAAAATACTCAATGAAAGGTATGTAGATTGAAAAAGGCCCTATATGGACTAAAAAAATCTCCCAAAGCCTAGTTTGATAGATTTAGTAAGGTTATGGTGTACTTTGACTATCAAAAAAGTAATGTTGATCTTACCCTCCTTATAAAATATCATAAGGGTAAGATTACTCTCCTTATAGTTTATGTTGATGATATAATTATAACAGTAGATGACAAGGAAGAAATGAACCAGCTTAAGAAACAATTTGCTCAGGAATTCAAAATCAAAGACTTTGGAAAGTTACAATATTTCCTCGAAATAGAAGTGGCTAGGTCGAAATAGGAAAATTTTATTTCCCAAAAAAAGTATGTCTTAGATCTTTTGACAGAGACTAGCATGTTAGGTTGCAAAGTAGCCGAATCATCTATTAAGAGTAATCACAAGCTATAAGCAGGGATCGGTGAAATGGTGGATAAAGGGAGATATCAAAGGCTCATTGGACGTTTGATTTATCTCGCTCATACTCGACCTGATATAGCATATGCTGTTAGTTTTTAAGCCAACGTATGCATGATCCTCGAGAAGCTTATATACAGGCAGTATTGCGAGTTTTGTGCTATTTGAAGTCTACACCGGGCAAAGGTATTCTCTTCTTAAAAAATAGTCATCTCAAGATAGAAGTATATATAGATGCAGATTGGGCTGGCTCTCTTGATAACAGAAGCTGTACAACGGGTTATTGTACTATTGTGGGAGGAAACTTAGTCACTTGGAGAAGCAAGAAACAAAGTGTTATGGCTCGATCAAGTGCAGAGGCTAAGTATAGGGCCATGGCTCAAGGAGTTTGTGAGCTTTTATGGCTACAAAAAGTATTAGAAAAACTGAAGTTGTTGAACGAAAATGGATCAACCTTGTATTGTGATAACAAAACAGCCATCAACATAGCTCAAAATCTAGTACAATATGATAAAACCAAACACATCAAAATAGATCATCATTTTATCAAGGAAAAAGTAGTTAGTGGTCCCTTAAGTCTATCTTATCTAGCATCTGAAAAACAGTTGGCTGATGTTTTTACTAAAGGGCTTAATTGTAAGACTTATCATAATCTTCTTTGCAAGTTAGGCATACGAGAAATCTATGCACCAACTTGAGGAGTGTTGAGAATCTTTGATTATTTGATATTATTAAATAGTATCTTTAGAGATTATAGCTGATATTCTTTAAAGATTATAATTAAGAGATATTATTTCCTTAGTTGTTAAATCCTACATGTATATATAGTTGTACATACTTCTAAGAAATATATACTTTGAGAGAGTTTTTTCCTTAATATATTAGAGTATTCATCTCTAATTTCATCATACTCTATTCGGCCCCCAGGACTCGTTTTTAACTTGTTCGCATAATCTTTTATATGTTTCCTTTATCATGAATTATATATATGCACATATGGTTCCATATCATCATATCATTTCAATTCAATATCATTTATCAAGCTTATGATTTATAATCCCTATTAACCTGAATCGGACTTGGACGGATACACAAATCATCTAATAACACACCAATCTGGCACTGAAGTGCATCATAAGATAAATTAAAGTAGGGGAAATTGACACACGAAATGCATCCTACCACATGAAGTGCATCTTGGCACACGAAACGCATAAACCCGCACATAATCCAATCGTATGGCATATCAACTATATCCAATTTTACCCGAACAATTAATAAGGTATTGATGATCCAATTACATATCATATTCGATTCACTTATCATAGTCTCATTTAATTTCATTATCAATATATATAACATACTATTATCAAATTCATATCATCACATATTCAACACATTATTCCATACCATTTCTATCATCAATTTATAATATAAGAAATTTATTAGTTTATATCATGTTTATTTTTATTTTATTTATTTCAGTCCAATTCTCGATATTCAATATCAACAATCACAAATCAAGTCATGCGACATTTAGTCATCTTACCTCATTAGCTAGTATGCCACAATCATATATATATATTCGTATGTTTATATATATTGTACTTAAATAAAAAAAGTACAAATCGGAATCACAGTTACTTGTCAGCGACTCTTATCTTTCCTTTCCCTCTCGACGGTCCAATATTGCCTTTAGATACGTTTGATAATTCAATTTTTAAATAACATCATATTTCATCAATTTCACATCCAAATACAAAGTCAACTATATTTTTCATTTGATTCAATTTAGTCACTATACTTGAGATAAGCATATTTTTCGATATCTAGCTTCGGATAAAAATATAATTTCATATTCTTTCATTAGAAACCCTATACTTCATATTGATAGCACAATCTCATGACAGGTTTTCAATTTATTCAATTTGGTCCCTAATGTTACAAAGTTAACTATCAAACTTATTTAACTTTACAATTTAGTCATTATCATGATCTAAACTTAATAACTATCAAATTCAAGCTTAATTTATCAATTTCTAAACAATGACAACTTGCTAAAAACTTAACAAATGAACAAATTGAGACATGGGCTAACTAAATCAAATTCCATGTCATAAATCTATAAAACTTAATGAAAAAAGCTTTGTTACCTTGAAATTTTTGCTTGCCGAATATTTAAAGGTCAACAAGGGTTTTTCGTTTCTTTTTTCTCTTAAAAGTTTGGGACGGCGAAAGCAAATGAGTAAGATGGTACATTCATCCTCCACTAACTTAATATTTATACTACGATTAGTTATTAATTAAGCTTGTTTAATTAGATTAATTAAGGTTTTATTATAATAAGCTAACTATTAATTAAATTGAGTGGTATCCACCTCCACCACCACCATCATCTATTATCTCATATTAATCCATAGTTAAATAATTATTTTGGTCTTTTAGATAATTACTATTTAGGTCCTTAAGTCTTTTTTAATTAAAACTTAACAACGATTGGACTTTTACAATTTAGTTCTTGAGCTTTAATTAATCATTTTCTCGGTGAAATTACTTAACTGGACTTCAATATATTTTTACTCTAATTTTATAAATATTCATATTTTATATTTACGTGTTCAATTTATGAAAAGGAAATTCCGAACCTATATTTTTCGACACCACAAAAACTAGCTTGTTACAATAATATGTATAATAAATAATAATTGTATGTAGGATCGTCCAAATTAAAAATATTTAATATGATTAAATTTAAGTGAATATGGATTGGTAGATAAAGTATTGTGTAAATTATTGTATTCATCTACACTATTTTTCATGAAAAATGTATTTACTAATACTACAGTCCCATTTTAAATAATCTATATGATATAGCCTTGGACAATTAGACTGCATGCACTGAACCAATTTGTACGCCTATCCAAGTTTCATTTTGATTCAATTTTGACCAAGACTTGCAATTGACCAAACAAAGCCTTAATTGAAGGAAAGATGGAGGAAAAAAATCAGGCAAGCGGGCTGGCAAAATTAAACGGTAAAACACTTGATGGACGGACCAAGACTTGATTCAGACCTAATAATAGTTGGCCATGTAAACCAAGTGAGGAGGGACCGGGTCTTTGCCCTGGGATGTAGGCTATTGAGCATCCTATTAGGCTATTACCCCTTGGTTGAAAATACTTAATCTAATATGGTTTAATCATTTTGGGCATTTTAAATTGATATTAATTTAGAAATATAAAAAATTATGAAATAAAAAAACTATAATTAAAAAAAGATTAAGGATACAAATAAGGTCGCTCAATTCAAAACTCAAGTCAATCGGTCAAAAAGCAAAATCCAAGGTCACATTTCAAGTCCAAATCTAAATCTAATTCCGATCCATGCCAAAGTTAAAAGCCATTTCACCGGTCCAAATCTAATTTTAATCTAAAGTTCATTTCACTAATTGTTAGGGCCCCCAATCTTTGGCCCTTTTTCTTTTAATTCGAAAGGGAATGCACCACTAGATTAAGTTTTTTATAGTTTATTATTATTTATTATTGCTATTTACTATTTTATTTTTAAAATTTCTTTTTTTCTTTTTTTTCTTTCTTTTTTAGGGTTCTTCTTATGGTTTAAAAAAATCGAAAAAAAATTAAATATCAATTTATTCGAATTGGTATAATCAAATCAAATCAATTTCTTTTTTTAAAATTTAAATTCGAATCAAGTTAAATTTTTAAATTCTAATAATTCGAATAATTTAAATAAACTAAATATCAAATCTTTCTACTTCCTCCCTCCCACTGGCGCAACCTCCAAAAGTCAAAACTTTTTACTTTTCTCCAAAAAATCTTACTTTTCCAAACCCTAAATTTTTTCCTTTTACCTTCTCAAAATTTTTACTTCCCTCTAAAATAATTTACTTTCTCTCAAATCCTCAAAACCTTTTTCTTTTTACTTTTCCCCAAACCCCCCAAAAAAATTTTTCTTTTTGTTTTCCCCCACAACTTTTACTACCTCCTAAACTTTAATTTTTTTTTAAATTTATGTCTACTATTTATATTATTGAATTAAATTTCACATTTTGTACTATTTAGATTATTGAAGTGTTTATTCATGTTGAATATTTATACATTTTTGTTAAAATTGAATTATTAGTGATGACAAAAAATATTCATGTTAATTTTTTTTGTTAGTATCAATTTCACATTTTATCTTTAAAATAAATTTTATTAAAAAATCATATTTTTTAATTTCAAAATGCATGGTGACAAGAACTAGAAGATAATTGAAGTAACTAAGTAAACCAAAAAGCTAACCTGTATATAAAAGATTAATAAATAAATTATGAGGGGATGAAAGTTAATAACAAATTTGATTCGGTGGGTGGCAATGGATACAAGAACCCAAAGTCATTTTTTTTAATTTAACTCGAACAAATATATTCGATTTGATTTGAATTCTATCTCACTCGACTTAATTCGAGAAAATTTCAAATCGACTTAAGATGATAAAATAAGATTCGTCAACTCCATTAACTTAAAAAATTTTCATTTTATTCGATTCGATCGAATACTTATCCCTAATTTCTTTTCCTTCGGACATCAAAACCATAAAAAAAAATCACATTTTGAAATCAAAGTCAAATTTGTTAGTCAAGTTCCAAATCAATTCACATGACCAATTCACATTATAATCATGTTGGAAATATTTTTTTCAAAGATATTATATGATTGATATTGAATTTGATGTATTAGTTGTGTTTAAAACTTGGTGATTAAATATGGACTAGATATTTTGTACAATTCGATTTTTTGTGTGACTAAAAAATGCGGTTTCAAAATCTCATTTTTGATGTCCTAGTCCGTAAATGTTAAAATAATAATATTTACAAATTTAATTTGATAATATATTAAATTATGGTTTAGTAATTTTGTTTAAAGAATAGTTAATTAAGGTATAAGTGTAATGATCTTAAAATCAGTGGTGTTGAAAAACCGAAAAAATTAATTTTTCTGAAATAATAACTAATTAATGTATAAGAACTAAATTGTAAAAACCAAAAAAATTAACCGCTATTAATTTTTATTTGTTAAAAGGGCTAATTAATATTAAATAAAGATTTAAATGGAAATTTAGTCAAGACGTTGGGCGATTAAGTGATGATTTGTGTGTAAATAATGTTATTATTATAATTATATTATTATATTATTATATTTATAAAACATAAAGAAATGGAAAGAACCAAAGCCATATTTTTTTTCTATTCATCTTCCACCATCAAAAACTCCATGGAAATAAAAGAAGAAAGCTCCCTTGACTTTCAATCTTTCGAACCTTGCACGGTAAGGTGTGCTAAATTCATTTTTCATAAATTTTATGTTTTTGAGATCGTTATAACTCGATTTAGTTATTTCAGGTATTAAATTGTAAAACAATTAAAGCTTTGAAATGTTTCCATTAATTTTTTTTGATGTTTTTGGTGTTAATATGTTGGTTTATAAGCTTAGAAATAAAAAAAAGGACTAAATTTAAAGTTAAAATGCTTGTTTTGTGTATAGGGATTAAAATGAAAATAATTCAAAATTAGCATAAAATTTCTATAATTATAGATATTATAAGTTTGTATAAGGATGTGATTAAAGTCAAATTGAAAAAAATGGCTTAAATATGAAAGTTATAATTGTTTGGGTTTTAGGGATTAAATTGAATAAAATGTAAAACTTCAGATAATTGCTGTAAAATAAAATTGGACTGTTATATGCATGAAATAAATTGTTATAAGACATTTTAAACTGATAAATTGAAATGAATTACAATATAGATCAAGATTTCAATCAATCGATAGATAATCAAGGAAAATGAAAAATTGTTGATTAGTCCCTACACTTCAACTCGTTAGTAATTGCAACACCCCTAACCCGTATCCGCTGTCGGAATAGGGCTATGAGGCATCACCGATCAAATACAACATACAACATACATTTCTCATACATGAATCCATTATCACATAAACATTAATTAAACAAAATCATATTATCCCTTAGAAGGCTCTACGAGACCTTAAAACATGCTTGGAAAAGGTTCGGGAAAAAATTGATAACATTTAAAAACTTTAGGAAACTTAGAAAATTTTCATACATACGGGGTCCACATGCCCGTATGAATAGGCTATGTGAGGCCTGACACGCCTGTGTCTCAGGCCGTGTGAAAACAAGGCATACGTACTGGTTTACACCACACTACCGGAGACACGCTCGTGTGCCATGGCCGTGGAAAATTTGGAGAGGTTATTGACTTGGATCACACGGCCGACCACACGCCCATATGCCAGCCCGTGTGTCACACACGGCCAGTAGACACGCCCATGTGTCTAAGTTGTGTAACTCTTTGACTTGTTTTAACTAAGATTCAGGGGTCACACGGTTGATTCACACGCCCATGTGCTCAACCGTGTGGCATGAAAATAAGCTTGATTTAAGCCATTATTGTAACATCCCGGATCAGGGCCTAGTAGGAACAGTCATTTCGAGACCATAGATCCGAGATGGTAATAATTTTTTATAATTATTATAAAGTCTATGATATGTTTCTATGTTTGTGTGAAAATTTCATGAGGAAATTTTATGTGAAAAGTGCTTAATTAGACTTTAAGGACTAAATTGAATAATTTGTAAAACTTGTATTCTAGAAGTAATTTGCATGAAATTGAATTAAATTATTAATTAGGGTCCTTAAAGAGTAATTTGACCATATTCTAAAAATTTGGACAAAATGGCCTTGGATGGGTAAAATTTGAAAGATTAGTAAAAAGGACATTTTGGTCATTTAGGGGTAAAATGAACTAAAAGACAAAATAAAATTCAAATTAGTGTCCATCTTCCTCCCATGGCCGTGTGAATCAAGAGGGGAGCCATGGATAGGGTTTCCAAGTTTTCAAGCTCAATAATCAAGGAAATCGAGATTTAGGCTTAAATTGGAAAAATACAAGGTTATAGACTAAAATGGTAAATTTGCCATTTTTGTATTCGAGGTAAATTCATGTGTTAATAATAGTGCAATGTTATTTAAGGATTAAATATTTGTTAATAAGGCATAAATTGTATGATTAAGTATATTGAAAAGGTGATGGAATGAATTTATAATGTGAGAAAATGCTATGAATGAATGGTACATGAAACTTGTGATAATAATGGTACATGACTAGTAATGCATGAAATGTTTGATAGTTCATGTAATGATGACTTGCTTTATGATAGTGAATATATTGTGAACATAATGCTTTTTGAATGCTTACTTGATAATTTTATGTTAAATGTTAACTTGGTTAATGCAAGGATGTATCATGTTATAATGTTTTATTAACATGATGAATTATATTCTTAAATGATTGAATTGTATGTTGTTGATGTGAGTATGAATTTGAATGCCCATTGTATAAGAAATTTATGAAACAATGATGTAATTGATAAAAAGAGGAAGAAAATCCCGGTTGAAAGAAAATGATAATCGATGGATTTCTAGAAATGAATTGACGGTTAAAAGGATCTAGCCGAACGGCCTAAAGTGATCTAGCCTCCCGAAGAATATGTGTGCAATATGGATTGAGCCCAGACGGGTAAACCGATTTAGGATCTGAATTTAGCTTGGACTGGTAATTCAGATTCGAGCTCAGTAGAGTAATTGCCGTTGCAGGGGATTTAGCCTGGACTAGTAATCCCGACATTTACTCTATGAGTTTATACTACGGGGGATTTAGCCTGGACTGGTAATCCCGCTGTAGGATGCGAGGCTCACGAGAGTGCGTACTTAAAATGTTCACTTATATGGATTGACGATAAATGGGTCATCTATCGAGATTCTAAGAAATTCAACGGGATTAATATGAGAAATGAATTAAAAGTTCTTACTATATATATATATGATTGTCATGTTTGGACGAGTGGTTGTGCTAAGAGATAGCATAGGTACGTACTCAAAACCCACGAACATGTGTTTGACATGTTAAATGAAATGTATTTGTGGTAAGAATGCAAATGAATGAGTGATTTATATGTGAATAATTTTTATGGCAATCTTATGATGATTATCATTTTGTTGCACTAAAACAGTTTTGGACAGCAGCAGTAGTCCAACTTTGAAAATCCATAAAAAATTGTGGAAATCAAATTAGAGGCTGAATAAAATATAAAATTAAATCTTATTGAGTGTAGTTTCACATAGAGGAAATGATGTAAGCAAAGGAATTTCATACTATGAGATATTTGAACTTTTGTGAGACAGAGTCAGAGTGATTTTGGGCTCCCCTGTCTCAAGTTTGGAAAATCACTAGAAATTGTAAAAAAAAATAATTATGGGTTAGAATTCATATGGCTAAATCATTAATGAGTCTATTTTCAATAGAAATAGATGGGAACATTATCTGAATCCCGTACTGTGAGATAATTAATTTTTAGTGAAGAGGGATTGAAACTGTCAAACAACAAAACATGGGAGAATTTAAAGAATAAAATGTACTTATTGGATAAAAAAATTATGAAAATTTTATTGTAAGAAGATATGTGAGTCTAGTTTCAGGGAAAATTAGTGAATCTTAATTTGGAGTTCTGTAGCTCCAGATATAAATAATTTAATCACTATGACTCGAGAAAATAGTTTGACTGGACTTTGAATAAATAGAAATAATTTGAAAATGGCATGTTAATACATTGCTTATTATTTTTCATGCGAGCCTACTAAGCATAAAGCTTACTCCCTCCTTTCCATTTCCTTAGTGTTCTCAGGTCGACTTGGGGTTGGAGATCGTCAGAGGCAGTATCACACTATCAAGCCAATAACTTCAGAGTATTGATACATATGTTAGAAATTTCAAGTGAGTGGCATGTATAGAGACCTAGTTCTATGACATGTGTTATTATGATTTGGCTAAATGTATTGGTCTATATCGAGCTATTGTATATGGCCATGAGATGTGGCTCATATTGATTATGGTTTGTAAGTCTAGCTAATCATGTCATGTTTTAGTGCATATGATGGGATGATTTGAATATGTTGTTTGACATTCATGTTTGGTGGTATGATATGTGTGTTGGATGTATGCTCTATGACCAATTGAGGTGGTCATAGTCATGAAGTAATTGTACGTTATAAAAACAATGTGATAATGGTTGAACATGAGTGCTCGATGGATAAGTTAGTAACCACAGTATAATGGTAAAAGTGGTCATCAATATGACAAGTCTTATGAATGTGAATTAAGGAATCTAAACTTGGTATTTCATGAGTAGATGCATTGCATGTAAGAGGACATGTAAATGTTATGAATATGTCTTGATAAAGAGTGTTTAATCACTAAAGTGATGCCATGATTTGTGGCTTTAATGTATATAAGGTTGTAAGGGTTCATGGGTAACATGAAGGCTTGGAAAATAGCCTAAGTATTGACTACACAGGTTGAGCACGACCGTGTGTCTCAACTGTATGAGGGACACGGCTTGGTGACACAGGCATGTGGTCTGGCCGTGTGGTTTAATTTGTTTAATGACATCATAAACAGAGAGTTACATGGCCTAAGGACACGGGCGTGTGACCCTGTTTCATGAGAAAAATTTATAAGTATTCCCAGAACTTTCCAAAGTTTTCAGTTTAGTCCCGAACCTTTTCTAAAGTATGTTTTGGGTTTCGTAGACCCAAATAAGGGACTATGTGCATGTGATTAAATGTTTCAAAAAATAAACGAAATTTTATGGCTCAGTTTGCATGATTGCTTGCGTTTAAGTCCGGTAATGCATCGTATCCTGTCTCGGCGTCAGACACAGATAGGGGGTGTTACAATTATTCCCCCTATCATTTATGTACCTAAAAGCATTCATTTGGCATCATTTTCACCTACAATAAGCAACCAAAAATGACCATTTCATGCACATTTCATACGACTTAAATCCATCCATTTCATTACTCAAATCCATAACCAAAATCATGCTAAAACAATATGCCATAACCTTAACTTCTATATGTATTTTCTCACCATCTTATCAACTAAATCATGCCACAAAATATACCAATTCATCATCTTAAAACTAAGCCACAACATGCCATTTCTCAACCATTATACATCATTGATCATTTGTTAATTGAGCAACCACATAACCATCACAACAATCATACCAAACATGCCAATACACAAGGCAATATATATACATCATATATCACTTATCAAACTTATGATTTAAGCCATACACATCAATATTTACAAGCCAAATCTCATGGCTAATATCATAAATCAAAACATATCATCATATCACTAGCACATACATGCCATATACCCTATTTACATAGTATCAAAAGTACCAACAAGTAGTCGATAGTGTGATGACGGTTCCTGATGATCCCCGATGTCCGAGCTAGCTTCAATAATCTATAAAACAAGGAAATAACACACAAAGTAAGCTTTAAAAGCTTAGTAATCCATATTCAAATAAAACCATCTCATGAATCAACATCATTTCCATCAAATAAGCAAATTATGAATAAGCACTTAAAAGCTTACAAACATTCCCAAATGTATACATATTCAATTTCATAAGTGAATTCATCAAATACTTCCCTTTTCAATACTTGTATGAATCTCATACGTACCTGAGTCACTTAAATTTTTCACACATTCTTTCTCGACTTGACTTTGCCCGTTGAACCATTCGGAATCGTTAAGGATACTTGGAAATCACATAAAGTTCGTACAATGCCATATCCCATATATGGTCTTACATGTTATCACATATTGATGCCACTGTCCTAGACAGGGTCTTACACGAAATCATATAACGATTCCAATGTCCCAGACATGATCTTATACGTAATCACAATACAACATGGTCGTACACGTAATCACAATACAATGTCAATGTTTCAGACATGGTCTTACATGTAATCACATCTCGATAATCCTAATGTCATGACATTTGTATCCTATACTATTCCTAAGGTTAGTACGAGACTTTCAGATATTGTAACTTCGTCGATTCTTGCTCGTATTTGCCCGTTCAACATTCATAGCAATTCAATGACAAATAAACATTTATAAATCAATTTAAAGGTATTTATTTGCATATGAACTTACCTCGTATATACGATGAACGGATCGGATAGACTACTAGACAACTTTCGATTGCCCCTAATCTAAATCCGATTTCTTTCTTTCGTGATCTATATAAATTCAACCAAACAACTCTAACCCAGAAAAGATTTAGTTCATGGGTGGAAAAGTAAACATCAAAGGAGAATCATCCATCAACGTTTCTCAATTAATTTTGAATCATAGAAAATTCAATCTAGAAAAATAAAGGCAGAACTGCAGGAAGTTAATTCCACACTCTAGCTTCTCTTTTATCTTTCAATTACACGTGAATCCAAGAAAGATTTCCCTTCCTCTTCCTCACGTTTGTATTCCTCTATCCTCTAAGTTGCTACCTTTTCTTTCTCTGAAATTCTCCAATGGAATTCTTCTTTGTGCAAAGGGAGAGAATTGCTGTCACCAGTCTCTTTCTCACGCTAATTCTCCTCTCATTTTCTTCTTCTTCTCTTCTTCTTTTATTGGGTAGATCTATCCCACCTCAGCACACATTTTTCATTCCTCTTTTCAGGTTGGTTTTTTTGGTACACGTCCAGCTGGCTGAGAGTGACGTGGATAGAGTGCTGAGTCATCTTCCCGGAATTGCCATGGCAATTCTGTTGGCAATCAATCTTACTAATGCCATGAAAATGTTTCACTTCCCTTATTTTCTTTCTGCATCCTCTTAGTCCTCTTCTTCTACTTGCACCTGTGTTCACACAGAACCATACATTCCCTCCCCAAGTGATAAAAGTAACAAATAATGGCCAATGTAGCGTAATCCAAGCTTTGTTATGCAATGTAACATACCGAATTAGGGCCTAGTCAGAATAGTGGTTTCGGGACCACAAATCTGACGTTAAAATAATTATTTCATGATCATTATGAGGTCTAGGATATGAAAATGAGCATGTGTTAATGTTTCATGAAGAAATTCTGTGTAAGGTGTCCAATTGGAAATTAGGAACCAAATTGAATAAATTGCAAAACTTGGGTTCTAGAAGTAACTTGTATGAAATTGCTTTGGAATGTTAATTAGAGGTCCTTAAAGAGTAGTTTCCCTTCTAAGTTTTTGGACAAAAATGGGTATGCATGGAAAATTTTGGAAGTTTAGTAAGGAAGGACATTTTGGTCATTTGATAATAAACTAAATAAAAAGGGGGAAAATCAAGCTAAAATTAGCTCATTTTCTTCTCCATGCCACCAAAATTCTAAGGGACTCCATAGCTAGGGTTTTCAACATTTTCAAGCTCAATAGTAAGTTCTCCCTAGCCCCGTTTTTAATGTTCTTCGTATTTTTGAGATCCTCGTAACATGCTCTCTCTATTTCTACCCAAATTTCAAGTTAGGGTTCATGTTCAAAAATTTACCCATGCATGAGATGTTTGTGTTTTGATGATTTATGGAGGGATATGAGAGTTTAAAGGATGGTAAACAACTTTTACTAAGTGATTTTTCATGGAAATGGGTAGGAAAATATAGAATGAAGGGAAAACATGGGCTGTTATGAGTGTGACTAGCATTCGACTGGGCTTGGGTAGCCAAGGAATTTCATGCATTACATTATACGAGCCTTAGGACTAGATTGTAAATATTGTGAAAGGTTAGGGGCAAAATGGTCATTTTGCCCGGGGTGAGTTTTACGCCTAAAACAAATAATGTGATGTATTAATTATCTAATTTTATTGATATAGACCCGGAGGAACCAATTCTAGAGGTCGATTGTGGAAAACGAAAGGTTTCAGAATTACCGAGACACGAAACCAAAACAATTGCCAGGTAAGTTCGTATAACCCGAAGTAAACTTTTAACATACTTAAACATGCATGTTCTTGAATGTATGAAAATTTAGATATTCATTGCATGATAATTCATGAAATGTGCTTGAGTAAAAGAAAGATGATAAATGTCCCGGTTGAAATAGAAAAGGGAAATCTGATGGGTAAACTATGGCTTACATGACATGAGATCTTACATGTGTTGCAGAAAAGGATCTAGCCCGGACGGGTAATCCAATGATCTCAAATAGAAAGGATCTAGCCCGAACGGGTGTTCCTTGACTGATCGAGCCTCCCGAAGAATATGGTGCATTAAGGATTTAGCTCGGACGGGTAATCCGATTGAGAACTGAATTTAGCCTGGACTGGCAATTTAGATCCGAGCATATGAGAGCAATTGTCGTTAAAAAGAGATTTAGCTTGGACGGGTAATCCCGACATTGCTCTATGAGTTACCACTGCGGGGGATTTAGCCTGGACTAGTAATCCCACCGTAAGATATAAGGTTCACGGGAGTGCGTACTCGAGATGATCACTTGTATGACTTGACGATAAATGGCTATTCGTCGAGATTTTTCGAGAAATTGAACGGGAATTAACATGCTAAAATAAAGAATGGGAATATTGAATTGATGAGCTCATCTAAGACTAATGACATGATGTATTGTTATGAGACTAACTTGATGATTGAGTGCATGTGATAAGGAAACTATTTTATGCTTGTTGGAATTATTGCTTCATATGGTTGTATGCTAATTAACTGGTAAGTTTAATCCGGACTTACTAAGCATATAAATGCTTACCCCATTTCCTCCTTTCCCTTATCTTACATAGCTCGTGGACTCGTGAAGGTTGGAAGATAGGTGGAGAATCAACACACTATCGAATGGTCATGCTTTGGTATATAGATGCTTTTATTTTATTTAATGGCATGTATAGGGTTTTTGGTTATTTTGTTATATGTGTCATTTGGCTAATCAATGTAAGGGCCTAAATGGTATACTTATTCTTTTGTATACGGCCATTAGTTATGGCTCATATTGATGTAGGTTGTAAACCTACTATTGATGCATGTTTATGTTTAAATGTTTCATGAGATATGATGATGAGGTTTATCATGAATGGATGCTTGATATTGAACCTAATAATTTGAGAGTGGACATAGTATACAATGATATATGGCTATAATATGGCTTAAGTATAAAATGTGCTATGTTAATCACTAATTTGAAAAGGATAATTTAGCATGTACTAATATGATGAGATGGGGTTAGCATGCAATGAGTCATGTCAAGGTTGTTCAAGAGTATAATTAGGCCATGTTACATACCATTGAAATCTCTAAGTGTGTATGGATGACAGAGGGTGACCAAAGGCTTGGAAAATGCCCTAAAAAGGTCCATACGGGTAGACACATGGGTATATGTCTAGGCCGTGTGAGACATACGGATAGCCCCTATAGGCGTGTTGCTTGGCCGTTTATCCCCTGCACCTAAAATTTTAAGTCAGTTTGAATGGTAGTAAACACATGGGCAGAGACACAACCGTGTGTCTCAACCGTGTAGAGGAAATGATCTACCACATGGGCGTATGCCTTGGCCGTGTGCCTCAAAATGAATGATGATGTCATAAACAGAATGTCAGGTTTTTTGGACATGGGCGAAGACAGGGGGTGTCTAGGCCGTGTGAGGGACACGGGCCAAGGACACGGGCATGTGCTTAGCCGTGTGAAAACCCCTGTAGGTTCGAAGTGAAAAATAATTTCAAATAATTCAACATGGGTGGGACACAAGAGCGTGTCCCTAAGCACACAGGCGTGTGCTTTGCCTCCACATGGGCGTGTAAGGCATAACCCTAGAAATTTTACTAAAATTTTCTATAGTTCTCAGTTTAGTCCTAGATAGCTTCTAATGTATGTTTTGGGCCTCTTAGGTCTATAATAGGGACACTATGACGTTGCTTGATTGGTTTTAAATTAAAATGGAATTTTATAACCCATATTTTCCAAAAGTGTCTGAGTATATGTCTGGTAGCGCCTCGTACCTTGTTCCAGTCTAGGTATGGGTAAGGGGTGTTACATGCAATGTTCTAAAATTATCCTAGAAATGTAGATGTATTTACTTAATTTCAAACAATTAATTCCATCTAGAGGCCTAAAATATAACTCTTTTCAAGAGTTATCATCTTTCAACTAGGGTTCATACTTTTCTCAAATTGATTTAACTCTTCTTACATAGCCAATATCCAATATTTATCATTTAATACTTCTTTGATATTTTTAAGCTCAATGCATGAGATAAAGGCAACAAAACTACAAGTATTTCTAATAGAAGTTCTAGTAGTTACCCCTTTAGATGGATCTCCCAATATCTTACCATCCTTCATATAGTTGAATTCTCTTGGATGAGTAACTTCCCTTTCCTCTATTGTAAGCTCTTCTAGAGCATTTTGTGTTTTCTCTTGAATCTTCTCACTTGATGATTGATCCTCTTTTTCATTAGTATTAAAAATTTATTCATAACCATCATCAACACAAGAATCTTTTCTAGGAGGAGGGTTAGAGTCATCAAAAACAACATGTATAGACTCTTCTACTACTAAAGTTCTTTTGTTAATGTAACATCCCAAAATAGGGCTAGTCAGAAAAGTGGTTTCGGTACCACAAATTTGACGTTGAAATATTTATTTTATGATTATTATGAGGTCTATAATATGAAAATATGCACGTGCTAAAGTTTCATGAGGAAATTCTATGAGTAAGGTGTCTAATTGGTAAATAAGGACCAAATTGAATAAATTGTAAAACTTGGATTCTAGAAGAAATTTGTATGAAATTGCTTTAGATTATTAATTAGAAGGTCTTAAAGAGCAATTTTCCCAATTTTTAAGTTTTTGGACAAAATGTATGGATAAAATTTTAAAGAAAGGGCTTAAGGGCATTTTGGTCATTTGGCTAATTAATGAAATAAAATGGGAAAATGAAGGCAAAAACCAGCCATTCTTCTCCCTCATCCAGCTGAATTTCTCAAGCCCTCCATAGCTAGGGTTTTCAACATTTTCAAGCTTAATAGTAAGTGCTCCCAAGCCCCGTTTTTAATGTTCTTCACATTTTTGAAATCTCGATAGCTTACTCTCTCCATTTCTACCCATATTTTGAGTTAGGGTTCATGTTTGTAAAGTGACCCATGTGTGACATGTTTATTCTTTGATGTTTTATGGAGGAATATGAAAGTTTTATGTGTGCTAAACATCTTTTTCTAGGTAATTTTCATGAAAACCCCCTAAAAGGACCTTTTTGCAAAAAGGTGTAAAATATGTGGTAAAAATGTGAAATAATGGAGAAATGTGGGATGCCATAAGAGGAAAGAACAATTGGCTAGGCTTGGGTAAGTTAGAAATTGCATGCATTTTATTATACGAGCCTAGAGACTAAATCATAAAAATGTGAAAGGTTAGGGGCAAAATGCTCATTTGATCCCGAGGTGAAATTTAGGCTCAAAAAGAATAATGTGAGGTATTGATGATTCATTTTTATTGTTATAGACCCCGAGGAGCAAATTCTAGAGGTCGATCAAGGAAAACTAAAGGTTTCGAAATAATCGAAATGCGAAACCGAGACGAATACTAGTTAAGTTCGAATAACTTTAAGTAAACTATTAATATGCCTAATTATGTGTGTTATGAATGCTTGATATTTAGTTATAAGGATGACATGAAAATCCATGAAATATGTCAATAATAAGGATATGATAATAAATGTCCCGGTTGAAGTAAAAAGGGAAATTCGATGGATAAACCATGGCTTACATGACTTGATATCCTGCATGTGTTGCGAAAAAGGATTTAGCCTGGACGGGTAATCCATTGATCTCAAATGTAGAAAGGAACTAGCCCGGACAGGTGTTCCTTGAGTGATCGAGCCTCCCGAAGAATATGTGTGCATTGTGGATTTAGCCCGGACGGGTAATCCGATTAGGGTCTGAATTTAGCCTGGACTGGTAATTCAGATCCAAGCTCATTGAGGGTGTTTGTCTCTATAAGGGATTTAGCCTAGACTGGTAATCCCGACATCACCTTATGAGATTACATTACGGGGGATTTAGCTTGGACTGGTAATCCCACCATAAGATGTGAGGTTCGCGGGAGTGCATACGTGAGATGATCGCTCTTATGACTTGACAGTAAATGGATAATCCATCGAGATTTTCTGTAACACCCCTTACCCGTATCCGTCACCGGAACAGGGTACGAGGTATTACCGAATCATAGTACATACCATTAAATAAAACCAAGACAAAAATATGGCATACAATTAGATCATGAATCATTATAACATATGCCTTTAATAATATTAGCCAATTTCAAAGGCTTCCTACACAATAATCGGTCAAATACTATACTTAATATTTTAAAACCTTGACAATTATGACACGTAACAAAATAACTAAGTCTACTATACATGCCATAATTCAAAATGTTTAGTTCAAATACCCAAAAAATATTGATAGTGCAGGCAGATCTTCAACAATCCTTGACTCCTGTGCAAGCTAGACGACACTATAAGACAAAAGAGAGAAAAAAAGGTAAGCTTATAGCTTAGGAAGCAAGTATGTAAATAATGAATAAAGAATTTAGTATGTTTACACAATAACTCAAGTGTATCTACTTTTAATTTCACCATTTACTCCACTTTGGTCAAGCTGTCTTTACTGCATCATACTCACTAAATAAATCATAACTCGAGTTAGAAAACTCAAAATTCAAATCCATAAAATTTTCCTGAAACTAGACTCATATTACTTCTTACTAATTTTTTTCTAGAATTTTTTTGTCCAGCCAATTAGTACAGTTTATTAGTTAAAATTTCCCCTGTTATACAACTCGACTGATCTGACCTCTATTTACTACGAATTGAATTTCTCTCAGTACACAATTCAAATAGCCATGAAATTTGTTTCATTTAAAACTAGACTCAATAAGGAATCTAGAAATATAAACTATATTTCTTAATTAGGTTTTTACAATTTTTAATGATTTTTCAAAGTTAGAACTGGGGATCACATATTCATTCTGAGCAAGTCACACACAAATATAAATATCTCAAAATATAGAGTTCCTTTACTTTCTCTGTTTCTTTACATAAAAATAGACTCATTAACCTTTAAATTAATATCTCATTTAACCTCTAATTAAATTTCTACTATTTTTGGTTATTTTTCAAATTCACGTCAATGCAACTGTCCAAAACAGTATTATTGCTAATTCACTCTTTCACACTTTCTTTGTATTTACCTCATTTAGCCTACATATCACAATTCACTTTCACCACATTTCATACATCACAAGTGTAGGTTCATGATTACAATATCACTATAAAATCATCCCGTTGAACAATTCGGATCAATCCTTGATACTTGGTGGTTTCAGCACACAGCTCCACCATCATATTTCATATAATTCGGCTCTCTTGTACACATAGTGAACACTTAGTACCGCCCATGTGACCTAGCCAATTTATCTCGTAGCTCTCTTGTCTACATGGTGTCCTTGACTTGGAATCACACATGCGACCTAGCTACATTTATCCTCTCCTGTAGCTCTCTTGTCTACATGGGATACATCCCGTATCACACATGTGACCTAGCTACTACATAGTATCTCATAGCTCTCTCGTACACATGATGTGCACTCAGCACCATACATGTGACCTAGCTACATTTCATCTATATTATTCAATCTTTCCGAAAGTTCAACCAAGATTTCTCTCACTATTACTTATTTCCATTCTTCCAATAGTCGATTTATGATTCAAAATCAACTAAAATATATAAAATTTGCTGAAATACAAAAATGTAAATGAAGTTAATGTATTATTTACATACAAACTTACCTCGTGCAAAATATGAAAATTTTGCAATTTAGTCCAAAACCTTTTCCTTCCCCCGTTCGAGGTCGATTCCACGCCTTTCTTGATCTATAACAACATATTTAGCTCATTTAACACTCATACTATTTATTTCAATCCAAAAATCACATTATGTAAAAATTACATTTTTGCCCCCTAACTTTTACAAAATTATGATTTTGCCCCTAGGCTTGGAAATTTAATTTCAGCCCTTATTCTTATGTTTTATGACATGCTGAACATTTTTCTCTTCTATAATAACATCAAATTCTCACTCTAACATGTACTTATGAGCATTAGGTATTTTTACCGATTATACCGTTTTGCTCGTTTTCACTAAAAATCACTTAGAAAAGATCGTTATCCTAACCTCAAACATTCATATTCTACCATAAAACATCAAAATACATGCATATCATTCATGGGTAAATTTTTAAACTAAACCCTAACTCGAAATAATGGTAGAAATAGGTAAACTGAGCTACGAGGATTTCAAAAATGTAAAGAACATTAAAAACGGGGCTTGAATGCACTTACTATTGAGCTTGAAAGCTTGGAAAAACCCTAGCTATGGTATCTATGAGAGTTTCGACCAACTTGATGAAGATGATACCAAATTTTGGCTTTGTTTTCCCATTTTATTATTTTATTTACCAAATGACTAAATTACCCTTCATTAAAAACTATGATGTTTTATCTTTCTTTAGGTATTTTTGTCCAAACTAGTATAATGGTCTAATTTCTATACAAGGACCTCCACTTTAAAAACCCATTACTCACAAGTACTTAGTACCTTTGTGAACTAGAACACACATTTTACAACTTTTGCAATTTAGTCCTAAATATCAAATTGGACCCTCTATCGATAAAATTTCTAAACAAAATTTTCACACAGTCATGAAATCATGCCATAGACCTTAAAATGATAATAAAACTATTATTTCTGTCTCGAATTTGTGGTTTCAAAACCACTATTCTGTTTTGGCCCTAAATCGGGCTGTTACATTTTCTGAGTAACTCAACGGGATTAATATGTGATACAAAAATGAAAGCGTTGAATGATGAGCTCATCTTAGATAAGTTACATGGTGTGATGTTATGTGACTAACTTGTTGATGGAGTGCATGTGATAGGGAAACCAGTCCATACTTGTTGGTTTATTTGCCTAACATGGTTGCATGCTAAACAAATCGGTAAGTTTATTTTCTAGTTATTTGGGCTTAATAAGCTTGTAAATGCTTACCCCTTTCTTTTCACTGTCTTACAGAGCTCGTGGACTCACGAAGATTAGAAGACGATTGAAGAGTCAACACACTATCATCTTGTCTAGCTTTGGTATATAGATACTCTTATTTTGTTCAATGGCATGTATAAGGCTATTGTTAATTTTGTAATATGTGTCATTTGATTAGCCAATATGAAGGCTTGTAAGGTGTACATGTCCACATGCATATGGCCATACAATTTGGCTCATTTTGTTACAAGGTATGATCTACATAGTTGTGCATATTTGTGTTCTAATGTTATTGAGATGAATGAACATGACGTATCATAAGTAGACACACATGTAACATGACGAAGTCAAATGGGATGACTTGATCATAATTGGAAATGAGTTATAATAACGAGCCAATATTGAATGTGTTATAAGGCATAGACATTCTTGATACAAGAGAAATAATCCTAGCATGTGTAAGACCGATGAAATGAGGTTTACATGCAATGAGGTTCATCGAGGTCATTTGAGAGTATAATTAGGCTTGGCTATATGTTATGGAAACCTATAAGTGAGAACATATGTTAGAGGGTGACCAAAGCCTTGGACAATAGCCTAACATGGTCCACACGAGTAGACGTACGGGCATGTGTCTAGACCGTGTATGACACACGGACCACCCCATGGGCGTGTAGCATAACCGTGTGTCCCCTGCACCTGAAATTTTAAGTCAAAATGCAAGGTAGTAAACAACCGTGTGGAGGACACGGCCTAACACACGGACGTGCGTCTTGGCCGTGTGCCCCTAAATGCATGCTGACGTCATAAACAGAATGCTCGAGTTTTTGGACACGGGCGACAACACGGGTGTGTCAAGACCGTGTGAAGGACACGGGCAAGAGACACGGGCGTGTGCTTGGTCGTGTGAAAACCCCTGTAGGTTCGAAGTAGAAAATAAATTCAATTAATTCCACACGGGTAGGGGACACGGGTGTGTCCCAAAGCACACAGGCGTGTGCAATGTCTCTACACGGGCGTGTGAAACATTAACTCAGAATTTTTCTTAAATTTTTATTAGGTCCTCGGTTTAGTCTCGGATCAATTTCAATGTATCTTTAAGCCTCGTAGGCTCATAATAGAAACACCAAGATGCTATTGGATTGGTTTCAAGTTGGAACGAAATTTTATATCCCGTATTTCCCGAAAATGTTCAAGTACATGCCTGGTAATGCCTCGTACCTGGTCCCGATCTCGGGTACGGGTAAGGGGTGTTACAGTTAAACATTCAAAAAGCTTTAGAATTTAAAGAATAACCAAGAAAAATTCCTTCATCACTCTTTACATCAAATTTACCAAGATTATATTTGCCATTGTTTAAAACAAAACACTTGCATCCAAAGGGATGAAAATAACTAATATTAGACTTTTTATTTTTGAAAAGTTCATATGAAGTTTTCTTTAAAATAGACCTAATCATTAATCTATTAACGACATAAAAAAAGATGCTTGTGGCTATCGCCCAAAAATATTTTGATAAATTATTTTCACAAAGCATGGTTCTAGCCATTTCTTCTAAAGTTTTATTTTTCCTCTCAAAAACTCCATTTTGTTGAGGGGCTCTAGGTGAAAAAAATTAAGGCTAATTCCATTTGAGTTGCAAAAATTTTCAAACCCAAGATTTTGAAATTTGGTTTCACACTTTTAACACTAGTGATAGAGCAACCTTTTCCATTTTGATTCATTATTCATTTTTGAAAATGTGATGAATTTTTCTAAAGCTTTATCTTTAGTACTAAAGAAAATAACCCAAGTAAACCTAGAATAGTCATCAACAAGCACAAAAGTATATTGTTTTCCACTCAAGCTAGTTGTCCTAATTGGACCAAACAAGTCCATGTGAATTAGTTGAATAACTCTACTAGTTGATACATCATTAGTAGGTTTAAGGGAAACTCTTTTATGTTTAACCTTAACACATACATTACAAACTTTATCTAATTCAAAATCAATTTTAGGCAATAATCTCACTAAGTCATTTTTAAATAGTTTATGCAATATGCTCATGCAAGCATGTCCTAGTTTTCTATATTATAATAAAGAATTATTTTCATTTTTAGCAACAAGGCATGTGAGTGAATCATGCAAATCTTCAAAATACACCATATAAACATTTCTTATCCTATGTCCTACAAGCATAATCTTATTAGACACAATGTCAACTATTTTACAACTATTATATTCAAAAATGACATTAAGATCACTATCAGACAATTGACTAATACTAAGTAGATTATGCTTAAGACCATTAACATAAAGCACATTTTCAATAAGAGCTAAAAAGATTTTACCAATAGAGCCTATTCCTTCTACTTGTCCTTTGGAGTTGTCACCAAATATAACTACTCCTCCATTTTTAGGCATCAAATTGAAAAAATGGCACTTACCATTGGTCATGTGCTTTGAGCACTATCAAGGTACCAAGAGTTTTTGAGTAAATTCTCAACCTTGAAGTAATGCTCCTGTTCCTACAAATATAGAATTAAGCTTTAATTTTTTGTACCCAAATTCTTTTGGTTCCATAAGCATTAGTTCCTATAATTTTGGTCCTTTTAGGTATCCATTTAGAAATCAAATTCTTATCTTGAGAAGTTATGAGTCCTTCAGGGACCCATACATTTTAACAATTTTTTTTATAAAAGTTTTAGGGATTTCTATGTTTATAGAAATTAAAGTTATTTTTAACAAAGTTTTATTTTGAATTTTCTCCTTTTTCAAAAACTACTTCTATGTTTATAGAAATTAAAGTTATTTTTAACAAAATTTAGTTTTGAATTTTCTCCTTCTATGTTTATAGAAATTAAAGTTATTTTTAACAAACATTTGTTTTGAATTTTCTCCTTTTTCAAAAACTACTTCTATGTTTATAAAAATTAAAGTTATTTTTAACAAAGTTTTGTTTTTCATTTTCTCCTTTTTCAAAAACTCCTTCTATGTTTATAGAAATTAAAGCTATTTTTAACAAAGTTTTGTTTTGAATTTTCTCCTTTTTCAAAAAATTTGCTAGAGTGAGCTTTTTCACTCTTAAGCAATTCAAGTTTCTTTTGATGATCATCATGAACTTTAGAAAGCAAATTATGCAAGTCAAAATTCTTTTTCTCAAAATCTTTTATATTAGCTTACATATAATTTATTTTACTTTCAAGTTCTTGCTTGACTTTGGATAGTGACTTGTTTTCATCTTTAAGTTTTGAAATAGTTTCTTTTTATTTTGAAACCATTAATTCAGACTCCAAACCTAACTCATCATAGGCATTTTGTAACTCGTCAAAAGAGTAAGAATTTGAATTGGATGAGTTAGAAGTTACCTTAGAGTCATCGATGACCATAAGGAAAAGATTTGCTACTTCTTGATCTTTATTGTTGGATGAGTCATCATCACTCCAAGTAGCAACATGAGCCTTAAGCTTTTTTTTTTTTTGCTTGAAACTCTTTTCTTCCATTGAGGACAATCTGTAACACCCCTTACCCGTATTCGACGCTAGAACAGGGTACGAAGCATTACCGAACTTATACATAAGCAATCATACAAAACCAGATGTAAATTTTCCATCCTAAATTAAAACTTTTCACATTCATTCATAACGTCCCTAAAATGAACCTACGATGCCCAAAAAATGCATTAGAAGCGGTTTGGGACTAAACCGAAAACTTTAGAAAATTTTACAACACTTAGAAAATTTTTCCACCAAATAGGGGTTACACGCCCGTGTGGCCTGGAACACGCTCGTGTGGGCAAGCTGTGTGGTCACACACGCCCGTGTCCTTAACCCATGTAACTCCCTATTTGTCACCTAAGAACAAATTGAAGGACACGGCTAAGTCACACGCTCATGTGCTAGGCCGTGTGGTCGATTTAATAATTTTGATTTTTCATAAAATAGGTGCAAACTTCACACGCCCAAGACAAACGCCCGTGATTGAGGCTGTGTCATCCACACGGCTGAGACACACGCCCGTGTCTCTGCCCATGTGCTCAATTCTGAGCATTTTGTTTGCAACAATTAAGGTGCAGGGGACACCCGACCAGAACACCCACCTATGGGGCAACCTGTGTATTACACATGGCTTAGACACACGGCTGTGTGTCTACCCGTGTGGACAAAAATAAGGCTATTTACCAAGCTGTTTTGTCGCCCTTTTGTTGGACACACATGCACAACAATATATTACACCAATCCAAACATATATATACAACCAAATCAGCCACAACCAAGACATCAACACCTCATTCACATACTAACATTTATCAGTTCAAATTATGCAAATTCCCACATTCATGAAAAGCATCATCATAAATATATATACTTATACCAATATTAGCCAATTTCAAATTACCATTTACAAGATGAATTACCAACCAATATAGGCCAACACATTAGGCCAATTCAATTACGACACATAACAAAATGACCAATTCCCTATACATGCCATAACTCAAAATGTTGAATTCATTGGTACCTAAGATAATAAGTTGATAGTGTGAGTGGATCTCCGGTAGTCTCTGATCCCCGAGCTAGCTTGGTGACACTATAAGACAAGGAAAAAGAAAGGGGAGTAAGCTTTAAAGCTTATTAAGTTCCTATGCAAATAATAAGCATCATATCCAAACATTTAACATACAATTAACAAAAAGATAATTGGCATAAATATTATTAAGATCTTATATTCATAACCTTACCGAGGGTTCATCACATAACGAGCTCATTTCGTATGAGTTTTACGTATATACCTGAGTCATCTCAAATTGGATTTACACACAATTCATCTTTGACATACTCGTTAAATTACCCTTTGAACCACTTGGAATACTAAAGGATACTCGGGAGTCCCGTACACACGGTACCGTACCAATGCCATGTAACACCTCTAACCCGTATCTGTCACCGAACTAGGGTTAAGAGGTATTACCAGACATATCGGAACATTTTATAATCAATTTACAAACATTATCTACACATCATAGCATCTTAGTCAAACATCATCACAAAGTCCCTTTCTTAGGTCAGCGAGACCTTAAACATGCTTTAGGAAGGGGTCGGGACTAAACAGAGCACATACAAAATTTTTCATAACTTAACAAATTTTTCTAAGTTACAGAGGTCACACGACCGTGTGCCTCGCACAACATTAGACACGCTCGTGTGTCTAGGCCATGACAAAACAGGGCATACATACTGACTTCACCACACAGCCATAAGACACGCCCGTGTCCCAGGCCGTGTGAAAATTAGAGAGGTTACTGACTTGGCTACACGGCCATGTGCCAGCCCGTGTGCCACTCACACGGCCAATAGACACGCTTGTGTGTCTAGGCCGTGTCAAACCTGTAGGGTATACTGTTTTAATTCGAAAGGGTACCCCAGGAGACACACGGCCATGTAACGTGATCGTGTGTCGCACACGGTTGAGACACACGCCCGTCTCTGCCCGTGTGGAAAAAAATAGGCCATTTGCAAAGCCAATTGTACCATCCTTAATGGTCATTCCTACAAGTCCAAAATCAAGCATAATACAAAACAAAAATGGAAACCAAAACCTTACTCAAACATGCATAATTCAAACCACAATATCACCAATCAATTTCTTACTCTCATAGCATACCAATTTCATATATAAAATCATACCAATCCATTAGTCTCAAACAACATTTAACCAAACACAAAATCATATCAAGATAGCCATTCACATAAGACCAAATATCTACATCAAATATATCATTTATCCATCACATAGTCTATATCAAAACTAATTCCATAATCACAATCACATTCATGACATATCACATGGCAAGAAAAACACATAGCACATATCATAACATCACTAGCCTCTAAATGCCATACATTAATATTTACAACTTAAAAAATACCAAAATATTGTTCGATAGTGTGACGATGATCCTTGACGATCCTTGTAACAGCCCGATTTAGGGCCAAAATGGAATAGTGGTTTCGAAGCCATGAATTTGAGGTTGAAAAAATTATTTTGACTTAGCTTTAGTGTTTATATTATGATTTCATAATTGTGTGAAAATTTCGTTGCGAAATTTTATCGATTGGGTGTTTAATTTGACATTTAGGACTAAATTGAAATAGGTGAAAAATGTGTGTGTTCTAGTTCATAAAGTACTTGATTGAAATGGGGGTTTTAAGTAGAGGTCCTTAAATGAAAATTAGACCATTATACTTTATATGGACAAAAATTTGGACATGGATGGAATTTTTAGAAAGTTTAGTAGTAAGGGCATTTTGGTCATTTGTATATTAAATGAAATAAAATGGGAAAAATAACACAAAAATGTGTTCATCTTCATTCAAGCTTGGCCGAAACTTACATGTTCTCCATAGCTAGGGTTTTTCCAAGCTTTCAAGCTCAATAGTAAGTGCATTCAAGCCCCGTTTTTAATGTTCTTTACATTTTTGAAATCCTCGTAGGTCGGTCTACCTATTTCTGCCATTATTTCGAGTTAGGGTTTATGTTTAAAAATTTACCCATGAATTATATGCATGTATTTTGATGTTTGATGGTAGAATATGAATGTTTGAAGTTAGGAGAACGATCTTTTCTAAGCAATTTTTAGCGAAAACAAGCAAAACGGCATAATAGGTAAAAATACCTATTGTTCATAACTATGTGTTAGAGTGAGAATTTGATGTTGTCATAGAAGAGAAAAATGTTCAGCATGTCATAAAATACAAGAATAAGGGCTGAAATTAAATTTCCGAGCCTAGGGGCAAAAATGTAATTTTTCATAATGTGATTTTTGGATTGAAATAAATAGTATGAGTGTTAAATGAGCTAAATGTGTTGTTATAGATCAAGAAAGGCGTGGAATCAACCTCGAACGGGGGAAGGAAAAGATTTTGGACTAAATTACAAAATTCCCATATTTTGCACCAAGGTAAGTTTGTATGTAAATAATACATTAAGTTCATTTACATTCTTATATTTCAGCCTATTGTATATATTTTAGCTGATTTTGAAGCATAAATCGACTATTGAAAGACTGGAAATAAGTGATAGAGAGAGAAATCCTAGTTGAACATTCGAAAAGATTGAATAATATAGATGGAACGTAGCTAGGTCACATGTGTGATACGGGATGTATCCCATGTAGACAAGAGAGCTACGGGAGAGATAAATGTAGCTAGGTCACATGTGTGATCCCAAGTGAAGGACACCATGTAGACAAGAGAGCTACGAGATAAATTGACTAGGTCACATGGGTAGTACTAAGTGTTCACCATGTGTACAAAAGAGCCGAATTATATGATATATGATGGGTGGAGCTATGTGCTGAAACCACCAAGTATCGAAATTGATCCGAAGTGTTCAACAGGATGATTTTACAGTGACATTGTAATCATGGACCTATACTTGTGATGTATGAAATGTGGTGAAAATGAATTGTGATATGTATGCTAAATGAGGTTAATACAAAGAAAGTGTGAAAGAGTGAATTTGCAATAATACTGTTTTGGATAGTCGCAGTGATGTGAATTTGAAAAATCACCAAAAATAGCAAAAATTTAATTAGAGGCTGAATGAGATATTAAATTAAATCTTAATGAGTCTATTCTCATGTAAGAGAAACAGAGAAAGTAAAGGAACTCTATATTTTGAGATATTTATATTTGTGTGTGACTTATTCAGAATGACTATGTGATCCCCTATTTTGACTTTGATAAATCATTAAAAATTTTTAAAAAATAATTAAGAAATATAGTTTATATTCCTAGATTCCTTATTGAGTATAGTTTTAAATAAAACAAATTTCATGGCTATTTGACATTTGTACTGGGAGAAAATCAATTCGTAGTGAGCAGAGGTCAGATCCGTCGAGCTGTATAACAGGGGAAATTTTAACTAATAAACTGTATTAATTCGCTGGACCAAAAATTCTAGAAAAATTTTAGTAAGAAGTGATATGAGTCTAGTTTTAGGAAAATTTTATGGATTTTAATTTCAAGTTTTGTAACTTGAGTTATGGTTTATTTAGTGAACATGACGCAGGAGAGACAGCTTGATCAAAGTGGAGTAAATATTGAAATTAAAAGTAGATACACTTGAGTTATTGTGTAAACATATTAGATTCTTTAATTATTATTTATATACTTACTTACTAAGCTATAAGCTTACTTTCTTTTCTCTCTTTTGTCTTATAGTATCGTTCAACTTGCACAGGAGTTAAGGATCGTTGAAGATCTCCCGCACTATCAATACTTTTGGGTATTTGAACTAAACATTTTGAATTATGGCATGTATAGTAGGCTTCGTTATTTTGTTACGTGTCATAATTGCCTAGGTTTAAAATATTGGTTACATTATTTGACCAATTATTTTGTACAAAGCCATTGAAGTTGGCTAATATTGTTCAAGACATATGTTATAATGATACATTATCTATTTGGATGACATATTTCTGTTTCGGTTTTGTTTAATGGTATATGTTATGATCTAGTAATACCTCGTACCCTGTTTCGGTGTTGAACACGGGTAAGGGTCGTTACAATCCCCGAGCTCACGGTAGCTTTGATAATCTATAAAATAATTGAAAAACACACAAAGTAAGCTTTCCAAAGCTTAGTAAGCCATATACAAATAAATTTATCACATAAACAGTTATATACCAATTCATATATATAAGTCATGGCAAAACACATTTACAAAATCATATTTCTCATATAACTCAAGTGTTCATGATCACTTGCTCATAAACACATCACATATTCATATAGTTCACATCACAAATAATCATATTCATTCTTATTTCTCATTGCCAAATTTTATATACCTTTCGTAGGTACCTGAATTGGATACACATTCACTTGATCATTTATTTCTCAATAGTGTCCATTGAACCATTCAGAAATAATAAGGATACTCGGATAGCTCAGAAAGCTCGTACAATGCCAACGTTCCAGACATGGTCTTACATGTAATCAAATATCGATGCCACTGTCCTAGATAGGGTCTTACACGTAAATCTCAAATCGATGCCAACGTCCTAGACGTGGTCTTACACGATATCACATCTCGGAATCCTTTGTCATGACATATGTATCTTATACTATTCCTATGATTCGTACGGGGCTTTCGGATGTCGTAACTTTGTCGATACTTTCTAGGATTTAATTATTCAACTCTCATAGCAATTAAATACATTTCCAAAACAATCAAACATATATTATTCAATTGAAATATGCTTATTTGCATATGAACTTACCTCGGAAATGAGAATGGCTAAACGAGTTGATTATTCTACAACTTTCGACTTGCCCCGATCTAATTCCGATTTCTTTCGTTCTTGATCTAAATAAATTCAAATTTCACTAATTTAATCACACATTTATTCATTTCAATCCACAAACACATAATTAGGGCATTTTACACTTTAGCCCCTAAAATTTCACTTTTTGACATTTTAGTCCTTATTTCATAAAATCACAAAATACGCATAATTTCACATTTTTCATGCTTAGCTGAATTTTCATATAGTCTCTAGCAACCCATATTTTCATTTATTTCACACTTTAAACCACACATTTTACACTTTTCACAAATTAGTCCTTTTTGTGCAATTTCACTAAAAATCACTTAATAAAACATGAACATCTATCACCAAGCTTTCTTATTTCACCATTTAACATCACAAAACTCATGAATTCATCAATGGAATCTCATCATATCATCAACAATTTCATAAATTTAAGCATGTGCTAGTTAGAACACATAACAACGATCACAAAAACATAGAAATCATCAAAAACCGAACAAAATTCATACCTTAATTGAGCAAAATGAATGCCGAACCCTAGCTAGGTCTTTTTTTCATTTCTTTTCTTTTGATTTTTGGTTGACGAATGAAGAAAAATGATGAATTTAATTTGTTTGTTTTATTTAATAAACATTAACACATCAATTATTATTTTACCATTGGCTTAATAACTTATAATTCATCCATTTTAAGGTAATTTATGACCAATCCCACTATCCATGGTCCAATTACATAATAAGGACATCACATTTCACAAAGCATAGTATTTAAGCACATTTAACTATTAGCAGGTCATTTTTGCACTCTACGCGATTAAGTTCTTTTATCAAATCGAGCACACAAACAATAAAATTTTCACAAGAAACTTTCACACATATAAATTAACATACTATAGGCACGGAAAATAATATTAGAATATTTCTTTGAATCGAATTTGTGGTCTCGAAACCACTGTTCCGACTAGGGTCTAAACCAGGCTGTTACAACTCAACCTCCTTTAGGGATTTTCGTTCCCAAAAATCTTACCAGTGAATAGGTTTGGATATTGCTCTCTCATAGCATTCTCGGGCTAAAACTTTCACCAAAGAAATTTTCTTATTTCTCAATTCTTTAACCTCGCGAGCTAATATTCTAATCGGTTCTTCTTCGTATGTCATATCAGACTGAATCTCAATCTATATGGGGAAATCACATGTGAGGGATCAGATCAATATCGTCGAAGCATTTTATATGTGAAATACATTATGAATCTTTTCTAACTCAAATGGCAATTCTAATCGATAAGCTATTGGTCCGACTCGTTCGATGATCTTATACGGTCCGATGAATCTCGGACTTAACTTACCTTTTCTGCCAACTCTTAGTATTTTCTTCCACAGAGACATTTTCAAAAACACTCGATCCCCGATCTGAAATTCAATATATTTTCGTTTCAAATCTGCATACGATTTCTGATGATCTGACGCTGCTTTCAGACTATCGTGAATCACTTTCACTTTCTATTCAGTTTCTTTAATCAAATCAACCCCGTGAATCTTATTCTCGCTGAGCTCAGTCCAATACAAAGGTGTTCGACATTTACGACTGTACAATGCTTCGTAAGGTGCCATTTTAATACTCGATTGAAAACTATTATTATACGCAAATTTAATCAATGGCAGATATCGCTCCCACGTACCTTCAAACTCAAGAATGCAACATCTCAACATATCCTCAAGTATCTGAATAATCCGCTCAGATTGTCTAGCTGTTTGTGGATAAAAAGCAGTACTGAAGTGTAACTTTGTACCTAATGCATCTTGCAATTTCTTCCAAAAACGCGACGTAAATCTCGGATCTCTATCCGAAACAATATTAATAGGTATTCCGTGCAATCTCACAACTTCAAAGATGTACAACTGAACAAGTTTATCAAGTGAATAATCCATTCGTACCAGAATAAGATGAGTCAATTTTTTCAATCTATCAACTATGAACCAGATCGCATCTTTCTTACTTGGAGACAGAGGCAAACTCGATACAAAATCCAAAGTGATTCTGTCCCATTTCCACTTAGGAATCCTGATCGGTTGCAATAAACCAGACGATACCTGATGCTCAGCTTTGACTTGCTGACAGATTAAACATTTCAAAACAAATTCAGAGATATCACGTTTCATACCATGCCACCAATAGAGTTATTTCAAGTTATTATATATTTTCGTACTTCCCGGATTCACATATAAACGAATACTATGAGCTTTGTTCAAAATCATCTGAATCAACTCTGAATTTCCCAAAACACATATTCGACCTTTGAATCTCAAACAATCATCAGTATCAACTTGAAATTCTGAATCAGGGTTCAAATCACAATAAGCTCATTTTGTTAATATTTCATTATCAACTTTTTGAGCTTCGTAAATTGTTGTAAAAACAACAATCTCGCTTCCAACTCAGCTACAATCGCATCTTCATCAGATAAAGCTAACTGAGTATTCATCACATGTAGAGCAAACAAAGATTTCCGGTTTAAAGCATCAGCAACAATATTTGCTTTTCCCAGATGATGGTCAATCACTAGCTCATAATCTTTTAGCAATTTTTGTGACAGCCCAAAATTGACCCTAGTCGGGAAGTGGTTTTGGGACCGCTAAACCGAGTCACCGAAATGTTTGAATGTGATATTTATAGTCTAGAATATGTAATTATGAATGTGTGAAAATTTCAAGCTTCAATTTAGTCGATTGCATGTGAATTTAGTCAATAGGACTTATGTGCGACATTTTTGAAATGTGATAGGTCGAAGCATAAGGACCTATTAGAGCATGAAATAAAAAGGGAGGGACTTGCATGTCAAATTTCCCCCCTAACTAGTAGTGGCCGGCCATGACAAGCATGGTAGACCAAGTGTGATGGGCAAGACATGTCATAGACATGTTGTGTTGGTGCATCATGGGTGGAAAAAAATAAAATAAGGAGCATGAGCATAAAATAATGAAAGGGAATATGATGAAAACAAAAAAAAAAAGTGTGTAGTTGTTTCCCCCCCCATTGCCGTGAGTTAAAGAAAAGAAAAGAGAAAATTTTGTTCATCCTTTTTCATCTTCATTTGGCCGAAAATTCAAAGGAAGGAGGAAGGAGTTCTTGCTTCATGTTTGGTTTGGAAGAGGATTAGGAGGAGGTTTGGCCATACTTGTATCTAGATCAAGGTATGTTTGAGGTTGTGCCATGAGATTCATGCATGTTTTTAGTTGCTAGCTTGAGTTCTAATTAGCCCATGGTTCAAATCTTTGCTATGTCATGGGGATGATATTCGGCCTAGGTAGATTTTGTGTTAATGCCATTGCATGCTAAATATGAAGCTTGTTAATGATGCATGTGATGGTGGATTGATGATTCTTGAATCTTCTTTTTAGCATTTTTGAGTGAGCACATATGTGCATTGGTTGCTAGATGGAGAAGAATCGGCTAGCAAGTTGTGTGCTAAGGCCGAATATAATTTTTGTATATTAATGAGTAATGCATGTGTTAAATTGATGGAAAGGGAGAGGATGCTTTACTAGTGTATATATGTGTGTATTAGCCAAGTTTTGAACTTGAAACAAAAGGGTGTTTAGTCAATACAAGTGACCATACTTGTAGAATGTATTAAGTGTTGAAATCGGCCCCAACATAGACATGCATATTCGGCCATAGGAAGGAGATTGGTGTTGCATGTATTCGGTTAGAGGCAAGCATATTGATGCTTTTGTCTTGGCTTAGAAAATTCGGCCAAGGGGAAAAAAATTAGCTAAAATGTTGAGTTTGATTCATGATTCCGTACATATGTGACTTTAATGTCTAATGTATAAAAATGGGCTAAGTGCCTTGTGTTCCTCTTTCCGATACTCAAATGATTAAATCAATTTATTTGTTTAATTAAGCTCAAGAGCAAAGGGGAACTAAATCCGATAAAGGGAAGGAAAAAGTGGTCGAATAGCTATCGGAATCGTTCGACAACACCCGAGGTAAGTTCTTGAGTAAAAGAGCTTAAATTATGATTTGATTAGATCATGTTTTAAGCAAACCAAAATCATGCTCTTTGTGTGGCTATTGAGCCGAAATTGCAAGAATAATAAATGTCTTGTGTTTGAGTTTTACTAACGAAAACGAAATACGAATGTGCCATGATTTATTGTTAAATGTGCATGGTTATTTGAATGATGTCCGGGCTAAGTCCCGAAGGCTTTGTGCTAAGTGACCATATCCGGACTAAGATCCGAAGGCATTTGTGCGAGATACTAATTCCGGGCTAAGCCCGAAGGCATTTGTGCGAGTTACTAAATCCGGGTTAAGTCCCGAAGTCAATTGTGCGAGTTACTATAACCGGGCTATGTCCCGAAGGCATTTGAACGAGTAGCTATATCCGGTTAAATTCCGAAGGTACGTGATTTGGGAATGAATGATCTTGCTGTAAAAACTTCAGTAAATACTCTAGAAACATCCCAACATTGAGGTATGTTTCGTATGTGCTTGAATTTAGTTGAGCCCTTACAAATAAGTATTCGCTCAGTTGATAAACGAGCTACCGACCTTTGGCTAAGTTGATCTTTTGTGTATGTACATAAGGGTTGGTAATGTGAAGCAAGTATGATATCGAAAATTTGTGCATATGAAATTATTCGTTTAGCTATATGAATGCTATACTTTTGCTGTGCTGGAATTCCTTGCTCAAAACTTACTAAGCATAAATTGCTTACTCCGTTTCTTTGATCCTCTATTTTATAGATTTTGGTTCTCCAGCTATCGGACTCGGGATTTTGAAGTCGAAGTCGCCCACACTATCAAAGCCCCCCCCTTTTGGTACAATTTTGGTTGAACTTCGAAATGGCATGTATAGGACTACCCGTTTGTTGTGGGTCATGGACCCTTTGGACTTGTATAATTTTGGATAGCCATGCGAAAATGGCTTATATATGTTTGAGTGTAATGTTATAATCATTTGGTATGGATATGGTTATTGAGAGGTGTGGATAGGCTTGACAAGGATTGGCCATGGGAATGGTTAATCACTATCATAAATTGTGCTACTTATGCAAAAAGGGCTAGTTGAATCATGGAAACTATGAAATAGGTAAAGTCTACCTTAAAGGCAGATGCTGACAGCAGCAGTGATGTAGATTTGGAAAATTACTAAAAATAGTAGGAATGGAATTAAATAGTGAATAAATTATGTAAACGAACCTTGATGAATCTATTTTCATAGAAAAGTAACGAAACAATCATACGGACAGTATGTTAAGAGATATTCAGGTTCTTGTGAGACAGGGCCAGAACGGTTTCTGGATTTCCTGTTCCGACTTTGGAAATTCATTATAAATTAACCAGAGACAATTAGGAGTCAAGCCATATATTTATAGATTCCTCTCTGAGTCTAGTTTATATAGAAACAAACGGCATCAGTATTGAAGCCCTGTACAGGGAGATATCCAAGTCGAAATGCGCAAAGGTCAGGGTAGTCGATCCCTGTAACATGGGAGACTTTGACTAATAAACTGTACTAATTGCCCCAACCAAAAATTCTAGAAAAAAATATGTAGATGGGAATATGAGTCTAGTTTCAGGGAAAATTTACGGAACTGGATTCCGAATTTCTGCACTCAAGATATGATTTTTAAAGCGACTATTACGTAGATTGGCAGTGTCTGAAAAATTTTTAAAGTTTGTTAACACCTCGTGTTCGACTCCGGTGACGGTCTCGGGTTCGGGGTGTTACAATTTTAGCCATCTCTGCTGTCGTAAATTCAAATCTTTTTGAGTCATCAGATATTTCAAACTCTTACGATCTGAACAAACATGACATTTCTCGCCGAATAGATAGTGACGCTAGACCTTCAATGCGAACACAATCGCGGCTAACTCAAGGTCGTGTGTCGGATAATTCTTTTCATGCGGCTTTAACTGTCTCAAGGCATAAACTATAACTTTGCCTTCTTGCATTAAAACACAACCCAGACCATTCAACGAAGCATCACTATAGATCACAAATTCTTTACCCAATTCTGGTTTTACTAATACCGGAGCTTCAGTCAATGGGACTTTTTGTAACAATCTCGTCAACAGAGTAGCAATCATTGAAAAGCTTTTTACAAATCGTCGATAATAACCGGCAAGTCCCATAAAAATGTAGAATTCAGACACATTTCTCGGAGGCTTCTAATCTAAGATAGCTAAAATTTTTCTCGGATCAACTTGTATACCAGATGTTGACACAATATGCCCCAGAAAACTGACTTCACGCAACCAGAATTCACATTTACTAAACTTTGCATATAATTGCTTATCATGCAAAGTCTGTAGCACTATTCTCAAATGCTCGGCATGTTCAATTTCATCACATGAATATATCAATATGTCATCAATAAAAACAACGACAAATCGATTTAGGTACGGTCTGAATATCCAGTTCATCAAGTCCATAAAGATAGCAGGTGTATTTGTTAGTCCAAAAGGCGTAACTAAAAACTCATAATGTCTGTATCTCATTCAAAAAGTGGTCTTTGGCACATCAGAGTCTTTAACTCGCAGCTGATAGTAACCCGACCTCAAATCTATCTTCAAAAACACTGTAGCTCTTTTTAACTGATCAAACAAATCATCTATTCTGGGTAGAGGATATTTGTTCTTGATTGTCACTTTATTAAGTTGTCGATAATCGATGCACATTCTCATAGATCCGTCTTTCTTTTTCACAAACAATACGGAAGCACCCCAAGGCGAATAACTCGGTCATGCAAATCCTCTATCAGTCAACTCTTGCAATTGAGCTTTCAGTTCTTTTAACTCTGTCGGAGCCATTCGATACGGAGCTATCAATTTCGGAGTAGTTCCCGATATTACTTCAATGCCAAACTCAACTTCTCGGATCGATAGTAAACTCGGTAACTCATCAGGAAACACATCCGGATACTCACACACAACGGACACTGATTTAATCTTCTTTTCAGTCACTTTCGTATCAAGCACATAAGCCAAATAAGCTTTACAACTTAAAATCATTAGACTCAATCCAAATTATCTCATCATTCTAACATCTCAGATCAATCGTCTTTCGTTTGCAGTTCACTATAGCATCATGCAGTGTTAACCAATCCATACCTAGAATTATATCAAACTCGTCAAAGGGCAATAACTTCAAATCAGCCAGAAAGCAAAAATCTCAAATCATCAATAGACAGTTCTTGCACACTTTATCAACCAAGACATATCTGCCTAAGGGGTTCGATACACTAATCACAAATTTAGTAGACTCTACAGGTAAAGTCTTACTGGATACTAAGTTCATGCATATATACAAATATGTCTATCCTGGATCTATCAATGCAATCACAGAAGTATCATAGAGAGTGAAAGTACCGGTAATAACATTTGAAGACGAAGCTTTTTCGCGAGCGCGAATGACATAAACTTTGGCAGGTGCTCGGGCTTCAGATCTCACAGCCGTGTCTTTAGTCATTCTCTGACTGCCACTCACATTACCCATATTTCTGGGTGGTCTACCATGAGCTGCTGTGTTACTCGGCCTCGAATCCTGTATTATTTCTTGCTCAGTCAACTTAGGACATTCACGGATAAAATGATCTAATGATCCACACTTGAAACAAGCTTGATCATCCAATCTATAATTGCCGAGATGTCATTTATCGTAATGCTTGCACTCAGGTTGATTAGATCTAATGTTACCAACACTAGCTACTGAGGTAGCTTTTGAACTCACAGGTGGTCTATCTCGATCATGTCTAAAATAACCCGTAGTAGCCTTTGAATGACTAAAATCATCTCTGAATTTCTTTGATGCCGACTGAAATGACTTACTCGATGATCTTTTTCATACCTCTTTAGCTTATGAGTTAGCTTTTCTTTTTTCTTTACTCAATTCTTCAGCTTTACACGCTCGTTCAACAAGCACCACCATCTCTTTTATCTCCAGAATCCCGACTAGCAAGCGGATATCTTCATTTAAGCCATCTTCAAACCTTTTACACATTATTGCTTTTGTCGAGACACAATCTAGTGCATACTGGCTCAATCTCACAAATTCTCGCTCATATTCTGTAATAGACATACGGCTCTGTTTAAACTCAAGAAACTCTTTGCGTTTCTGATCGATGAATCTTTGACTAATGTACTTCTTTCTAAACTCAATTTGAAAGAACTCCCAATTGACTCGCTCTTTCGGAACCACTGATATCAATGTTTTCCACATATGGTACGCCGTATCTCTCAGGAGTGACATAGCACATTTAAGACATTCATCGACAATACATGACAATTCATTAAACACTCGTATCGTATTCTCGAGCCTAAACTCAGCTCTCTCGGTATCATCATCAGTGGTAGCACAAAACTCTTCAGCCTTATATTTTCTAATTTTATCAACCGGAGGCTTACTCTACTGAATTGGATTCACAGCTTGTGGCATGATAGGAACTTGTGGAGGATCAGGCAGGGGTAAAGGTTGTGGCACAACTGGATTGGTTCTAATATGTTGAATGAACCAATCATTCATCATTTGGTAAAAGGCTTGCTTAGCTTCTCCCTCGTGGCTACTCGAAAAAAGTCTAGAATCAGATTGCACTGCCTCTTGAGTGAGAGCAGGTGCATTACTTTCAACATCGTCAGCTACGTCTCATTCGAGATCCATTTGCTATATAAAAACACATTTTAACTGTCAGGAATCATCACACAATCGCATTTTAAATATATGGCATGTATAGCTAGACTATCGCACGCTACGTTAGTCCTAGAATTGACTAAATCGTAGCTCTGAAACCAACCAAATGTAACACCCCTAACCCGTATTCGTCACCTAACAAGAGTTAAGAGGTATTACCAGACGTATCAGAACATTTTATAATCAATTCACAAACATCATCCACACATCATAGCATAATAGTCAAACATCATCACAAAGTCCCTTTTGTTAGGTCAACAAGACCTTAAACATGCTTTAGGAAGGGGTTGGGACTAAACCAGCACATACAAAATTTTTCAAAACTTAACAAAATTTTTAAGTTACAGAGGTCACACGCCCGTGTGAACAGGCTGTGTGCCTCGTACGGCATTAGACACACCCATGTGTCAAGGCTATGGAAAAACAGGGCATACATACTGACTTTACCACACGGCCACAAGACACGCCCGTGTGCCAGGCCTTGTGAAAATTAGAGAAGTTACTGACTTGGCCACACTGCCGACCACACGCCTATGTCCTAGCCCGTGTGCCACTTACACAGCCAATAGACAGGCCCGTGTGTCTAGGCTGTGTCAAACTTGTAGGGTATACTGTCTTAATTCGAAAGGGTACCCCAGGGGACACACGGCTGTGTAACGTGACCATATGTCGCACACGGTTGAGACATACACACCCGTGTCTCTGCCCGTGTGGACAAAAAATAGGCCATTTGCAAAGCCAATTTTGCCACCCTTAATGGTCATCCCAACAAGTCCAAAATCAAGCATAATACAAAACAAAAATGGCAACCAAAACCTTACTCAAACATGCATAATTCAAACCACAATATCACCAATCAATTTCTTACTCATTTTCATATCATAGCATACGAATTTCATATACTAAAATCATACCAATCCATTAGTCTCAAAAAACATTTAACCAAACACAAAATCATATCAAGATAGCCATTCACATAAGACAAAATATATACATCAAATATATCATTTATCCATCACATAGTCTATATCAAAACTAATTCCATAATCACAATCACATTCATGCCATATCACATGGCAAGAAAAACACATAGCACAGATCATAACATCACTAGCCTATACATGCCATACATTAATATTTACAACTTAAAAAATACCAAAATATCGTTTGATAGTGTGATGACGATCCTTGACGATCCTTGAGCTCACAATAGCTTCGATAATCTATAAAACAATTGAAAAACACAAAAGTAAGCTTTCCAAAGCTTAGTAAGCCATATACAAATAAACTTATCATATAAACAATTATATACCAATTCATATATATAAGTCATATCAAAACACATTTGCAAAATCATATTTCTCATATAACTCAAGAGTTCATGATCACTTGCTTATAAACACATTACATATTCATGTAGTTCACATCACAAATGATCATATTCATTCTTACTTCTCATTGCCAAATTTTATATACCTTTCATAGGTACCTGAATCAGATACACATTCACTTGATCATTTATTTCTCAATAGTGCCAGTTGAACCGTTCGAAAGCAATAAGGATACTCAGATAGCTCGAAAAGCTCGTACAATGCCAACGTCCCAAACGTGGTCTTACATGTAATTAAATATTGATGCCACTGTCCCAGACAGGGTCTTACATGAAATCATATAAGATGGCAGTGTCCCAGACATGGTCTTACACGTAAATCTCAAATCGATGGCAAATTCCCAGACGTGGTTTTACACGATATCACATCTCAGAATCCTATGTCATGACATATGTATCCTATACTATTCCTATGGTTCGTACGGGGCTTTCAAACATCGTAACTTTGTCGATACTTTCTTGGATTTAATTATTCAGCTCTCATAGTAATTCAATACATTTCCAAAACAATCAAACATATATTATTCAATTGAAATATGCTTATTTGCATATGAACTTACCTCAGGAATGAGAATGGCTAAACAAGTTGATTATTCTACAACCTTCGACTTTCCCTAATCTAATTTCGATTTCTTTCGTTCTTGATCTAAATAAATTCAAATTTCACTAATTTAATCACAAATTTATTCATTTAAATCCACAAACACATAAATAGGGCATTTACACTTTAGCCCCTAAAATTTCACTTTTTGACATTTTAGTCCCTAGTTCATAAAATCACAAAATACACATAATTTCACATTTTTCATGCTTAAACGAATTTTCATATAGTCTCTAGCAGCCCAAATTTTCATTTATTTCTCACTTTAACCACACATTTTACACTTTTCACAAATTAGTCCTTTTTATGCAATTTCACTAAAAATCACTTAATAAAACATGAACATCTATCACCAAGCTTTCTTATTTGACCATGTAACATCACAAAACTCATGAATTCATCAATGGCATCTCATCAAATCATCAACAATTTCATAAACTTAAGCATGGGCTAGCTAGGACACATAACAACGATCAGAAAAACATAAAATTATCAAAAACTGAACAAAATTCATACCTTAATTGAGCAAAATGAATGCCGAACCCTAGCTTGGTCTTTTTTTTTCTTTTCTTTTCTTTTGATTTTCGGTTGACGAATGAAGAAAAATGATGAATTTAATTTGTTTGTTTTATTTAATAAACATTAACACATCAATTACTATTTTACCCTTGGCTTAATAACTTATAATTCATCCATTTTAAGGTCATTTATGACCAATCCCACTATCCATGGTCCAATTACATAATAAGGACCTCACATTTTATAAAGCATAGTATTTATGCACTTTTAACTATTAGTAGGTCACTTTTGCACTTTACACGATTAAGTCCTTTTATCAAATCGAGCACACAAACAATAAAATTTTCATACAAAACTTTCACACATATAAATTATCATACTATAAGCACGAAAAAACAATATTAGAATATTTTCTGAATCAGATTTGTGGTCCCGAAACCACTGTTCCGACTAGGGTTTAAATCGGGCTGGTACATGCCATATCCCAGACATGGTCTTACATGTAATCTCATATCGATGCCAATAGCCCAGCTATGGTCTTACACGAAGTCTCATATAGATGCCATATCCCAAATATGGTATTACACGAAGTCTCATTTTGATGCCATATCCCAGATATGGTCTTACACATAGTCCTAGTAACCCTAATGTCATGACATTTGTATCCTATCTATTCCTAAGGTTTAACCGAGATTTCACACTTGTCGAAAATTTTTCGAATACGTCCAAGGGTCAATTACAATTCATACAATAATAAAGTATTTAAAACATAATTAAAACAATGCATTATTTACATACGACCTTACCTTGGTACAAAAATAGTAGAAATGGGACCTAATCGTCAAACACTTATTTAATATTCAAATTGTTCAATTGAGCCCAAAAATTACACAATGGTAAAAATTATGTTTTTTCCCCTAAACTTTGACATTTTTATAATTTAGTCCCTAGACTCGTAAAATGATTTTTATCAAATTTCTTCATTACCCAAGCCTAGCCGAATATTTATTGTACTCATAACAGCCCAAATTTTTCATTCAATCACACTTTTACTACTTATTTTATAACTTTTACAAATAGGTCCTTTTAGGCATTTTCATCAAAAATCACTTAGTAAAGGTCATTTATCAAACATCAAACTTGTATAATCTATCATTAAACATCAAAATGCACACATGTCTAACATAGGTCAAACCCTAGACCTTAATCATTTCTCAAATTAGTGGTAGAAATAGAGAGATCGAGTGATAACGACTTTAAAAAATGTAAAGGGCATTAAAAACTGGACAAGAACGGAGTTACAATTGGCTTGAAAAGTGGAAAAACCCTAGCTATGTCTTATCCCTTCAAGTTTCAACCAAGCAAGAAGAAGATGGACTAAAATTTTGCTCTTATTTTACTTATTTCATCTTTAATTAACAAATTACTAAAATGCCCTTTTTATAAAACATGAAATTTCTCTTACTTCATGTCCATTTTTGTCCACTAACTTAACAAATGGTCTAATTACCATCTAAGAACCTTCAATTTAAAATTTCATAACAATTAGACACCTCTAACGTGTAGAACTCAACTTTTTCACTTTTTACAATTTAGTCCTTTTTGCTAAATTGAGTGCTCAAACGTCAAAATTTTCGAACAAAATTTTCACAAAATCATTCCATAAAATTGTAGACCATGAAAATGTAATAAAAACAAGTTTTTCTACTTCAGATTTGTGGTCCCGAAACCACTATTCCAACTAGACCCAAAATTAGGTTGCTACACAATCAAACTTGATGTGTCTCAATTTCTTGCATTCATAACATATGATGGGGTCCTCCTTAGTAGATTCAATCTTGGGTCATTCATTCTTTTTAAATTTTCTTCCTTTTTTGGACCTCACAAACCTCTTGAATCTTCTTGCAAACATGGTCATCTCTTCATCCTCATCCATATCTTTATTTGAATTACCTTCTTCTATTGTGGACTTAAGGGCAACACCAACCTTCTTCTTTTCAACTTTTTCTTCTCATTTATTCACCCCCTTAAGTCTCATTTCATGAGTGAGCAAAGAACTAATTAGCTCTTCTACTGAAAGAGTCTCCAGATTTTTAGTTTCCACTATGGCTGTAACTTTGGCATTCCAAGAGAAAGGCAAGCTTCTAAGCATCTTCTAGACTACTTCTTCATTGGGATAGGTTTTCCCATAGGATTTGAACTCATTGATGATGATGGTGAATCTATCGAGCATACCTTTAATGTCATCCTTGGGCTTCATCGTGAACGTCTCATAATTGAGAGTGAAAATTCCCACCTTTGATTTCTTGACTTAATCGATAGCCTCATGAGTGACCTCCAATTTGTCCCAAATTTCCTTTGCATTGGAACATGAAGAAACTCTACTATATTCATCCAAACCAAGTGCATAAAAAAGTGTATTCATGGCCTTGGGATTGAGTTGTATGTTTCTCCTATCTTTCTCATTTCATTCCTTCTTGTTCTTTAGAACTAACTTCTCTCCTTCTAACTTTTGAGGAATGGATGGACCATCCATGATGACTTCCTACACAACAAGATTGTTGGCTTGTATGAACAATGTTATTCTAGTCTTCCGATATGAATAATTTGTACCATTGATGCAAGGATGTTTATTAATGAAATGAGACTTACCAACCATAATGGAGCTAAAAGAAGATGTCATCTTGTAACACCCCGAACCCGAAACCGACACCGGAGTCGGACACGAGGTGTTAACTGACTTTAACCCCTTACAAAACTTATTTTCCAAACACTGCCCAATCTGTGTACTAGTCGTTTTAAAAATCATATCTTGAGTTTCGTAACTCGAAAATCAGTTTCGTAATTTTTCCCAGAAACTAGACTCATGTGCCCATCTATGTATTTTTTTTCTAGAATTTTTGGTCGGGCCAATTAGTACAGTTTATTAGTCAAAGTCTCCCAAGTTGCAGGGGTCGACTACACTGACCTTTGCCCATTACGACTTGGATATCTCCCTGCACGGGGCTTCAATACTGATGCCGTTTGTTTCTATGAAAACTAGACTCAGAGAGGAATCTGTACATATATGGTCCGACCCCTAATTATCTCTGGTTAATTTATAATGAATTTCCAAAGTCGGAGCAGGGAATCCAGAAACCGTTCTGGCCCTGTCCCACAAAAATCTGATTATCTCTTAATATACTGCCCATATGATCTTTTCGTTACTTCCTCATGAAAGCAGACTCATCGAGCTTCGATTACATAATTTATTCATCAATTAATTCCACTCCTACTATTTTTAGTGATTTTTCAATCTCATGACACTGCTGCTGCCAGCATCTGTTACGAAAGTAACTAGGTCCATTTCATGCCTACCCTTGATCCAACTCAATCGAACATTCGTGCCATTTTCGCATGGCTTAAAGTTTACATGCCATAATTCAAACACAACGTACTAGCTTATACATGCCAAAATGATCTTCTAAGCACACTAAGAAGAAAGTACCAAAACTTGCTATCCGGTGTGATGACTTCGATGACGGCCCGACCCCGCAAAAATAGATGAGTCCAAGCAACCTATAATGGGTGACAAGGAAACACCGGGTGAGTTTATAACTCAGTAAGTCATAAGCAATGCACTACTATACATCAATAACATTATCACAAGAGGAAACAAAATGGAATGAGACAATTTACTCCATCCATACCGAACCATGCCATAGTTCCTCCAACCTATCGATTCAATTTCATATCAATTCATGCATTCACAATCCATATACTCATCAATAGGACATTGAAGCATTTTCATAAATCAATTTATTTTCGTTACAATCAAACAACAAAACGGCCTTTCACCCATCCTACGATAAATTTTTTGTACGTGACTTCAAGTATAGTTGTCACATAGGTTCAACTTACCGAGCTCAACACCAAGTATAAGCATAGCACATATTAGCCATGTACTCAAGACACTTACCCGATCCGCTGTCCGCGATCGACTCAATAGTGTCGCACACATAGTGTCCATAATGATTCACGAATGTATATTGAGCCCGCACACTCAGTGCTATATAATCAACTCGCACACTTAGTGCTACGTAATCAAATCGCACACTTAGTGCTACATAGTCAGACTCGCACACTTAGTGCCGCATGGTCAATTCGCACACTTAGTGCATCATATTCATTTCGCACACTTAGTGCAACATAGTCGAATCGCACACTTAGTGCTGTACAATTTAATCCCGCGCACTTAGCGCCAATCTCATGGTCATAAATGGTTATCCCGCACGTTTAGTGCCGAGATCAACAACTCAGTACATCTTACCTCTTTTCTTTCATTCAACAATTTCATCATCACATACGTACATGCATATATATATATGTATATTTATTCATTCCATTCAGCATCAATACATACACATTATGACCATTTGAAATAATACCAACTACATGCTTAATGACTTACCTCGTGTTGGGTAAGACGGTTCCAACTCGGCTACTCGATAACCTTTTCTTTGCCTTTGCTCGATTCACCTCCTTTAGCTCCTTGAGCTAAATCAATAATTTAACTAGTTTAACCACCTTGCTAAATATTTACAATCCAATTTCACATGTATATGTATGTTAGTATATTCGGCTAATAACCTCATGCAACTACCAAAGCCGAATCAACTAAATACACTTATGTATATATATATATATCATCATCGAAATCACCTAAGCTTAGACATCAATTTTTAATTTCAAGCAAGTTGCCGAATGCAACCTTACTAAATTTTCATGGATTCAATATACCATTACCATGAAATCAACAACCAAAAATTCATAGACAATTTAGGAAAATCACATTACAAATCTCAAATTCAAACAAAAACCATGGCCGAAATGCACATATAACCACATAACAAAAATATCGAACCTTTGGTTGCCTAACTAGCTTAACATCCATCAAATTTTAAATCAAGAAACTCACCTCATCTATAATCAACCCTCAATACCCTAAAGCATCAAAAATGACATCAAAGAAATACAACCATCCATGGCCGAATGTCCTTGACCTCTAGTCACCTAGGTTTTTATTCTTTAAGCCTCATCCAACTCATATTTTTCATTGACAACCTCCTTAACTTCAATTTATTCACATCTTTAATCATGCTACATTCGACCATTATTTAACAATAATTCATGCATCCTTTTTATTAAACACTCAAAATCAACCATCTTCATACCTCATCACCAAAGACATCAAAATACCAACCAAGAATGTAACATTCATGGCCGAATATCATCTCCATCAATTAACAAAATTTGAACCATGGCTAGGTAGATTTTCACTTACAACTTAAAATATACATGAATCTCAAAGAATAATATCAAACATACCTTAGTCTAGCAAACCACCATAGCCGATTTTCTCAAGCCTTTTTCCCCTTCCTTTCTTTCCTCTATTCGGCCAAGGATGTTCAAGAATGAACTCTCTTTTTTTCTTTCTTCCATTCACGGCAACAAGGGGGTGAGACCATGTTATCTTTTTTTTTTTTCCATTACCCTTCCTTTCATTATTTAATCACCATGCTCATTATTTTATTTTTCTTAACATACATCACTAGCATAACATGTTGGAGACATGTTTCCACCCATAGCATGGCCGGCCACTATGCTTTAGTTTGGCTAATTTGACATGCAAGGACAACACTTTCCCACTTTAATACTATTTGGTCATTACTTATTTACCTATCATAATTTTCCAAGTCTTTCAACTAGATCCTTTCAAGCAAAATTCACATTCATAATATAAAATTAAAACATCAAATTTTTGTACAGGTACTATCACACATATATGATATGCAACTAAAATTTTAACTAAATTTTATGTCTCGGTTTTGTGGTCCCAAAACCACATTCCGACTAGGGTCGAATTAGGGCTGTCACAACTCTCCCCCACTTAAGAAATTTTCGTCCCCGAAAATCTTACCGGTAAATAGGTTTGGGTATCGTTCTTTCATCGAGCTCTCAGTTTCCCAAGTAGCTTCCTCAATCCCATGTTTGAGCCATAACACCTTCACTAACGGAACCCTTTTGTTTCGCAACTCCTTCACCTCACGAGCTAGGATACGTATCGGTTCTTCTTCATAACTCATATCGGCTTGAATTTCAACCTCTGATGGGCTAATTATATGCGACGGATCAGATCGATAGCGTCGAAGCATCGAAACATGAAAGACATCGTGAATCTTTTCAAGCTCAGGGGGCAAAGTCAATCTATACGCAACTGGCCCCACTCGTTCGGAGATTTCGTACGGCCCAATGAATCTCGGGCTCAACTTGCCCTTACAGCCAAACCTAAGTACCTTTTTCCAAGGCGAAACTTTAAGGAACACTTTATCTCCCACCTGATATTCAATGTCCTTCCGATTCAGATCCGCATACGATTTCTGACGATCTGTGGCTGCCTTCAGACTTTCACGGATTACTTTTACTTTCTGTTCGGCATCTTTAATCAAATCAACTCCGAAAATTTTACTTTCACCGAGCTCGGTCCAAAACAATGGTGTACGACATTTACGACCGTACAAAGCCTCGTAAGGTGCCATCTTAATACTTGATTGAAAACTATTGTTGTAAGCGAATTCAATCAAAGGTACATACCGTTCCCATGAACCACTAAACTCAAGGATGCAGCATCTCAGCATATCCTCGAGTATCTGAATTATCCGCTCGGATTGACCATCGGTTTGGGATGAAAAGCGGTGCTAAAATGCAGCTTGGTACCCAAAGCTTCTTGCAATTTCTTCCAAAATCGCGAGGTGAATCTCGGATCTCTATCCGACACGATAGAAATAGGTACTCCATGTAATCTCACAATCTGAGTAACATACAATTCGGCTAGTTTATCCAATGAAAAATCCGTACGTACGGGGATAAAGTGAGCCGACTTAGTCAGCCTATCAACAACAACCCAAATCGCATCCTTCTTACTTGCGGACAATGGCAGTCCGGACACAAAGTCCATTGTGACTCGGTCCCATTTCCACTCGGGTATCATGATCGGCTGAAGTAATCCTGAAGGCACTTGATGTTCCGCTTTCACCTGTTGACATATTAAACATCTCGAAACAAAGTCGGAGATATCTCGCTTCATACCATGCCACCAAAACCGACGTTTCAAGTCGTTGTACATTTTCGTGCTCCCCGGGTGAATTGACATTCGGCTACAATGGGCTTCGTTCAGGATCATCGGAATGAGTTCCGAATTCCTTGGAACGCACAAACGACTTCTAAACCTCAAACAACCATCATCATCAATCTGAAACTCCGATTCCTTGTTCGGAACACACTCAGCTCGTTTTGCAACCAATTCATCATCGACTTTCTGAGCTTCACGAATTTGATGAGTCAATAATGGTTTGGCTTTTAATTCAGCTACTAACACATTGTCAGGTAGAACAGACAAGTGTACATTCATCGCTCGCAAAGCAAACAGTGATTTCCGGCTTAAGGCGTCCGCAACCACATTAGCCTTTCCCGGGTGGTAATCAATGACAAGCTCGTAATCTTTCAACAACTCAAGCCAACGTCTTTGTCGCAGATTCAAGTCTCGTTGAGTCATCAAATATTTGAGACTTTTGTGATCCGAAAACACATGGCACTTCTCGCCAAACAAATAATGTCGCCATATTTTTAATGCAAACACAATGGCGGCTAGTTCGAGATCATGGGTCGGATAATTTCTCTCGTGTGGCTTCAATTGTCTTGACGCATAGGCCACAACTCGACCTTCTTGCATCAATACGCAACCCAACCCAAGTAGGGATGCGTCACTATAAATGACAAACTCTTTACCCGATTCGGGTTGCACCAAAATTAGAGCTTCAGTCAGATGAGTTTTCAGTTGATCGAAGCTTTTCTGACATTTCTCCGTCCATTCAAACTTAACATCCTTCTGAAGTAGCTTTGTCATTGGTGTGGCTATCATCGAGAAACCTTTGACAAATCGTCAGTAATAACCGGCAAGCCCTAGAAAGCTCCAGACTTCGGTAACATTTCTCGGAGGCTTCCAGTTAAGTATGGCTGAAATTTTGCTCGGGTCAACTCGAATACCCGATGCGGATACCACATGACCCAAGAAGCTAACCTCTCTTAACCAGAACTCACACTTACTGAACTTAGCATATAACTGCTTATCCCGCAAAATTTGCAACACTTGCCTCAGATGCTCAGCATGTTCGGTCTCATCTCTTGAATAGACCAAGATGTCATCAATAAACACAACTACGAACCGATCCAAATACGGCCTGAAGATCCGATTCATCAAATCCATAAACACCGCAGGGGCATTAGTGAGCCCAAACGGCATCACTAAGAACTCGTAGTGACCGTACCTCGTTCTGAAAGCAGTTTTGGGTACGTCTGAATCTCGAATCCGCAACTGATAATAACCCGATCTCAAATCTATCTTTGAAAACACCGATGCTCCCTTTAATTGATCGAACAGATCATCAATACGCGGTAACGGATACTTATTCTTTATCGTCACTTTATTCAGTTGACGATAATCAATGCACAACCTCATGGTTCCGTCCTTCTTTTTCACGAACAATACTGGTGCACCCCAAGGTGAGAAACTCGGTCGAGCGAAACCTCTATCCGTCAATTCTTGCAACTGAGCTTTCAACTCTTTTAACTCGGTTAGTACCATACGATACGGAGCGATCGAAATTGGCGTAGTTCCAGGTACAAGCTCAATGCAAACTCTACCTCCCGAACAGGTGGCAAACCCGGTAACTCTTCAGGAAAAACATCCGGGTATTCACAGACCACCGCCACCGATTTGGGTTTCTTTTCTAACTCCTTGTCATCAAGTACATACGCGAGGTATGCTTCGCACCCTTTCCTTACATATTTCTGGGCCAACATTGCTGATATTACAGCTGGCAACCCCCTTAAGTCCGCAGACTCAACTCGGATTATTTCGTTATTTGCGCACCTCAAATCGATAGTCTTGCTTTTGCAATTCACAGCCGCATCATGCGCGGTTAACCAATCCAAACCAAGAATAACATCAAACTCGTCGAACGGCAAAAGCATCAAATCGGCCGGAAAACAGGATTCTCGGATTATTAGAGGGCATCTCTTACACACTTTATCAACAAGTACGCATTGACCCAAAGGGTTTGATACTCGAATTACGAGCTCAGTAGACTCAACAGGTAGAGTCTTACTGGTTGCTAAGGTTTCGCATACATATGAATGAGTAGAACCAGGGTCAATCAATGCAATCACATTAGTATCAAAGAGACTGAAGGTACCAGTGATGACGTCGGGGGAGGATGCCTCCTCTCGTGCGCGAATGGCATATGCTCTAGCAGGAGTACGGTTCTCGGCTCGATCGGCCGTATCAGAAGCCCCCCTCTGACTACCACCCCTACCTCCTAAAATTCTCGGTGGTCTACCTCTAGATGTCACTCCACTAGGTCTTGCACCTTGAATCTTATTCTTCTCATCCAGCTCCGTGCAATCTCTAATGAGGTGGTCCTTCGAACCACACCCGTAACAGGCCCTGCTAGTAGACTTGCCCCAACATTCACCTAGGTGTCGTCTTCCACATTGGGACATTCAGGTTTCTCGTGACGATTATTGCCCACACTAGCTACCGAAGTAGCTCGGGAGCCCATCGATGGTCTTGCCCTGATGGAAATTCCCGCAGTCGCCCTCGACTTATAATGTCCTCCCTGAACTTCTTTACAGCTGAGAACGGAGCTTTACCCGTCGATCTTTTACGATAATCTCTAGCTTCAAATTTAGCCTTCCTCTTCTCCTTTCCAAGTTCTTCCGCCTTGCAGGCTCGTTCGACTAGTGTTACGAATTCCTTTATTTCCAAAATACCTATTAGTAGCTTTAAATCTTCATTCAATCCTTCCTCGAATCTTTTGCACATAGCAACCTCATCAGCTACACACTCCCGGGCATACCTACTAAGTCTTACGAATTCATGTTCGTATTCAGATACAGTCATACGGCCTTGCTTGAGTTCCAAGAACTCCTTACGCTTCTGGTCAATGAACCGTTGGCTAATAAATTTCTTCCGGAATTCTGTTTGAAAGAAGTCCCAAGTTACTCGCTCGTTCGGGACTATGGAAATCAAGGTCCTCCACCAATAGTAGGCTGAGTCTCGCAACAAAGATACACACATTTAGACATTCATCGGGTGTGCAGACAATCATCGAACACCCGAATGGTGTTATCAAGCCAGAACTCGACCCTTTCGGCATCATCAGTTACTATGGCCTTGAACTCCTCGGCCCCACGCTTCCTAATCAAGTCTACAGGTGGCTTACTCAGCCTCACAGGATCAGCGACTGATGGCATTACAGGCTCTTGGGTGGATTATTCAAATTTGGGAATTGTTGGACAGCCGGGTTGGTTCGGGCATATTGCGCGACCCACTCATTCATCATGGTAAAGAAGGCTTGTTTAGCCCCCTCACCTTGATTATTCGCAGATGACTGAGGTTCAACAGGCGGCGTCCCTTGTGCAGGAGCAGCCGCTACGCTCTCAACGTCATCCGCTAGGGTTCTTTCTTCACCGGGGTCCATTTACTAATCAAAACAAACATTTCAACCGTCAGAAGTCATCACCCTTTTAAACATTAACATTATGGCATGTGTAGCTAGACTCATACGCGCTATGGTAGTCCTAGAATCGACTAAACCATAGCTCTGATACCAATAAAATGTAACACCCCAAACCCGAAACCGACACCGGAGTCGGACACGAGGTGTTAACTGACTTTAACCCCTTACAAAACTTATTTTCCAGACACTGCCCAATCTGTGTACTAGTCGTTTTAAAAATCATATCTTGAGTTTCGTAACTCGAAAATCAGTTTCGTAATTTTTCCCAGAAACTAGACTCATGTGTCCATCTATGTATTTTTTTCTAGAATTTTTGGTCGGGCCAATTAGTACAGTTTATTAGTCAAGTCTCCCAAGTTGCAGGGGTCGACTACACTGACCTTTGCCCATTACGACTTGGATATCTCCCTGCACGGGCTTCAATACTGATGCCGTTTGTTTCTATGAAAACTAGACTCAGAGAGGAATCTGTACATATATGGTCCGACCCCTAATTATCTCTGGTTAATTTATAATGAATTTCCAAAGTCGGAGCAGGGAATCCAGAAACCGTTCTGGCCCTGTCCCACAAAAATCTGATTATCTCTTAATATACTGCCCATATGATCTTTCGTTACTTCCTCATGAAAGAAGACTCATCGAGCTTCGATTACATAATTTATTCATCAATTAATTCCACTCCTACTATTTTTAGTGATTTTTCAATCTCATGACACTGCTGCTGCCAGCATCTGTTACGAAAGTAACTAGGTCCATTTCATGCCTACCCTTGATCCAACTCAATCGAACATTCGTGCCATTTTCGCATGGCTAAAGTTTGCATGCCATAATTCAAACACAACGTACTAGCTTATACATGCCAAAATGATCTTCTAAGCACACTAAGAAGAAAGTACCAAAACTTGCTATCCGGTGTGATGACTTCGATGACGGCCCGACCCCGCAAAATAGATGAGTCCAAGCAACCTATAATGGGTGACAAGGAAACACCGGGTGAGTTTATAACTCAGTAAGTCATAAGCAATGCACTACTATACATCAATAACATTATCACAAGAGGAAACAAAATGGAATGAGACAATTTACTCCATCCATACCGAACCATGCCATAGTTCCTCCAACCTATCGATTCAATTTCATATCAATTCATGCATTCACAATCCATATACTCATCAATAGGACATTGAAGCATTTTCATAAATCAATTTATTTCGTTACAATCAAACAACAAAACGGCCTTTCACCCATCCTACGATAAATTTTATGTACGTGACTTCAAGTATAGTTGTCACATAGGTTCAACTTACCGAGCTCAACACCAAGTATAAGCATAGCACATATTAGCCATGTACTCAAGACACTTACCCGATCCCTGTCCGCGATCGACTCAATAGTGTAGCACACATAGTGTCCATAATGATTCACGAATGTATATGAGCCCGCACACTCAGTGCTATATAATCAACTCGCACACTTAGTGCTACGTAATCAAATCGCACACTTAGTGCTACATAGTCAGACTCGCACACTTAGTGCCGCATGGTCAATTCGCACACTTAGTGCATCATATTCATTTCGCACTTAGTGCAACATAGTCGAATCGCACACTTAGTGCTGTACAATTTAATCCCGGCACTTAGCGCCAATCTCATGGTCATAAATGGTTATCCCGCACGTTTAGTGCCGAGATCAACAACTCAGTACATCTTACCTCTTTTTCTTTCATTCAACAATTTCATCATCACATACGTACATGCATATATATATATATGTATATTTATTCATTCCATTCAGCATCAATACATACACATTATGACCATTTGAAATAATACCAACTACATGCTTAATGACTTACCTCGTGTTGGGTAAGACGGTTCCAATCGGCACTCGATAACCTTTTCTTTGCTTTGCTCGATTCACTCCTTTAGGTCCTGAGCTAAATCAATTTAATAGTTAAACCTTGCTAAATATTTAAATCCAATTT